>NW_010169440.1:5281-10031 GCF_000695765.1 Mesitornis unicolor
TGGGGATGACCTATCCTCTGGAGCCGTCTTCTCCCATCTCCTCCCCACCGCAACCTCCTCCAAAGTATCAGCTTGGATCTACCTCATATTTGCCTGAGAAACTACCCAAAGTAGAGGTGGACAGCTTTTTGTCAGACTTCCCTGGCAGCCTGTCTCTCTCGTCTGGTGAGCCTCAGTCCTCTTCGCCTCAGCCGCCCCCGCTGGACGAGGCTTTGCTTTCCAAGAGCCCTGCGAACCTTTCAGAGGCTCTCTGTGCTGCTAACATGGACTTTTCTCATCTTCTCGGCTTCCTCCCCCTAAATCTTCCTCCTTGCAATCCGCCTGTGTCCTCGGGGGGATTGGTCATGGGCTACTCACAGGGGGAGACCCAGCCACTGCTTACCACTTTGCAACATCAACCTCAAGAGTCGCCTGGAGCCGGGGCCTCGCTGAACTTTGGGCCCCTTCACTCGTTGCCCCCCGTCTTCACCTCCAGCTTGAGCACAACCACGCTGCCGCGTTTCCACCAGGCGTTCCAATAAGCTGCAAATAGCACTGGAGAGCAGATCTTTCGGTCGCCCTTTTGTGGAGAGCCTTAAAAACGCACAACTCTTCCTTCCCTTTGGGGTGTGAAAGCTTTGCAGAGCTGTTGCAGACGGGAGGTTTCTGATCTCTGGAGGGAGCACTTGTAGACTGGAACAGCAGAAAGCCCCGTGCAAGTCCCAGTCCTGTACAGCGAAAAGATTTCAGTTAATAGACTGGATATATTTTATCTATTTTTTAATCTGTGAATCAGGAGCCACGCTTAGCACTGACCTTCCCCGAGATCCCGGAGCTACGTTCCTCTTTGGGAAGGGACTGTCCCTGAGAAGGAGGTGAGACTCTTTCATCTCGGGCGAATCTTTCGAAGAGTCCAGCTTCCATTTCATGTGATCACACTGCAGTTCTGGCACAGCAGCCAGCACCTCCTCCGCTTGGACGAGGAGGACAAGTCAGGAACCCGCTCTGTATGAAGCCGACGGGGAAGAGGCTGTCCTTCCCCACTACCTCTCATCCCATCACCGAATCCAGCTTCCTCCACCCAACACAGCTTCCTCCACATCAGTGTTAAGCCACGAGACCGTTTACATCGCGAATCCCGAGACGTCGCCTCGTTCTTCTCTGCGGAGCCGTTAGGTTCAACCCATGACAGTGACCATTGTTTACACAACACAAATCTGTTTCTGCCATTGCAAAAATAGGAGGCACCAGAATACACTGGTTTGCTATCTGGTGTAGCTAGAACACTGTTTACACAACGAAGTCAGGTTGCACTGATTTCTCTTCACGTATCATGTTCTTCCCCCATGGGGAAATCCACTGCTTTTCGGACCACTTCAGCCTCTGCCCCTGCAGGCAGCAGCTTCCCCCGTTTTTCTCTCCGACCCCCCAGGTGCCGAGGGGATGGAGCAGCTCTCACAGCTTCGCTTGGATGCATGGGGTACGGGCAGAGCCCCTTGAAACATCTCCCACAGCAAACACCGTGCGTCTGGTCTGGAAACCAAAGCGTGTGACAAGGCTGGGGCAGGAGCTCGGGGCGGTGGAGGGGATCAGGCTGCAGCCCCCGCTGTGCAGGTCCCCTTGGGATGAGGAACAGAGTAGGAGTTTGTAGGGGTTTTTTTAACCACAGCAGTTCCATGAGGTCTGAACCCTTTTGGCTTGTCCATGGAGCAGTCTCAAGAGATATTTTGACCTCAGTCCTAGGGCGATAACATCCAGGAACTGGGAGGAAAACTTGGTCCCAGCTTCAGGTACGCTCTGCCGGTGTCCTTGAGGCGTTCTCCCCAACACTAACAGTTCCACCAAACAGCGAGGGTTTGGGCCTGCAGTCACCTCTCACTTAGGATTTGGGTCCCCTGTTCTCAAGTCCTGCATCCCCTGCTCCTGCCCTACCCCTTAAATTCGCCCAGGGACTGGGGGCAGAAGGGTGACCCTGGGGAGTGGCAGGAGCTGCTGCTGCCGTTCAGCCTCCGTCACCTCCTGCTCTCACCTTCCTGGGCACTGGCACTGCGCGTGGTGACGCACGGAGGTCGATCTCGCCAGACCCTGGTGCGTTCACGAACGTAGACACGCACATCTCGATACCTCGACCACTGCAGGCCGACGGAAACCAGGAAATCTGCCCCGAAAGCCAGAAAATGCAACATCTACCTCTGCTCTGTTATCTCAGCTCCGTCAGCGAAGCCAGACGCTGTCCTGCCTCGCCTCGCCTCCCCTCAGCGCAGCCGTTTCAGCGCGCAGTGACTTAGTGCTGAGCCGCCGGTCCCGCAGCGCGACCTCGGCCGGGCCTCCTCTGCTCAGGGGCTTGGCCCCCTTCCGCTTTCCTCCAGAATTTTATTGTTAATTTAGCTTAGTAATTCTTCCCAGAATGACTCTTTAGCGATCCACTGATTCTCCAAAACATAGATCAGTCGTTTTTAGGTTAGCCAGCGATGCTGCAAATAATACTTTTGTATCAAAATGTAATATAAGATTTATTTACCTCAGCAATATCCTGTGGCAATGATCTCCCCGAGTTAAATGCAGTACTTCCTTTTCTCCTCTGGAAAAAACGTTGCCTTTCGAAGTTCAGCGAGTGCCTTCTTGTTCTCTAACGTAGAAGAGGCGGACGGGGCGTCGCAGCGAGCCCCGTTTGCCGTCACTGAATACCTCAGGCCTGTCTTCTATTGCTTTCCTCTCTGCAAGTGAAAGAGTTTCCCGCTGCGAGCGACTCTACGCCAGCCTTATCCCTGCCTTCAGGTGAGAGGATTATTCCTTGGGTTTTTTTTTTGAGAAATAAATGGTCAGAACTGATCGCTTCCCGCAAGTGAGGGTTACCAGATTTATGCAATGCCATCGCCCACCTTCTTCCGTTGCAGCGCATTTCGGCTCTCTTGCTTTTTGCCCGCGTTGTACCCTGAACAGATGTCAGCACTGGAATTCCTTTAGCAGTGGTAGCGAAACTTAGAGCCAGGCATCTTTTTCGTACAAGTAGTCTGTCAAAGAATAAATGGAATTCATTTTGCTATTACTTGTGAGTGTGGTTTGCTTTCCCCAGCTGTTCTGACCAGCAGAGTTGCAGTAGTGTTTGTCAATAAAGGCTGAACCAGCAAGGGAGCTGCGGCTCGTACCTGGCGTGACTGGGAAATGGACTCAAAGTTCCCGTCCACACCAGAGTTTGTAATCCGCAGGTGTTTGATCAGCCCGTCCAGGACTAAAGAGGGTCCTCCCATTTGAAACACGACCTACGTGATTCGCAAAACAAGGTGTTTCCTAAAGCTTCTACCTGTTCGTGAGGAAAGCTTTGAGTATCCAAGCGTGGGAAGCCGAGTGCACGAGGAGGCGCGTACCGAGCTGCTGGGGAAACCCACACAAGGCAGCTCCAGCTGCTGCTGCTGCTGCGCCGTTGGGTGAAGTACGAGGGTGACTCGGCACGGGGTGAGGGGGATGAGCACAGCCTGGAAAACCTCCACTGTGGCCCTGCAGGACCTTGGTGTCTGAGGCCCCCGTTACACCCGCTGGGTGAGAGAAAACCTTCACCCCAGAAAGGGTTTGGGGTCAGGTTTGTTTATAAACCCAAGGTTTTGGGGATGTTTAAGTCACTGTGCTGCTTTCTCTCCCAAGATGGTTTTTAACGTAGGGAAGAGGAGGCTGGAGGTGAAGGTGAAGAGCCCCAGAGCAGCAGCGTCCATGGGCGCAGCACCGAGCGTCACAGCCACGCGCAGACATTTCTTGGCTGCTCACCACGAGCTTGGGGCTCCAGGTACAGGAGACGGCTGCGAATCAGCCAGGACAGACACCAATCCACCCATCTCAGGAGGCACAGAGTCCTTTGGATGGCAGAGAGGGGGTTTTAAAGCAGGGTTTTCTGAGGCTTGGTGAATGCAGGACCGGGCTTTGCACCGAGGCAGGGCAGACACTGAGCACCAGCTGCAGCAGAGCACGGCAGCTCGGACGATGGAGCTGCCAGAAGTGATGGAGCTCGCCCTAACGAGCCCTGCCAGCAGGAACCTCACCCTCACCCTGGAGCGGAGACCGGCGCAGCCACCGGAGCTGCGCAGCGTTTCAGATGTGAACTGAAGGATTCCCCAGCAGCAGAGCCCTGCTCAGTAGGAAATCTCGATTGCAGGCACGTCCGGATCAGGAAGGTGGCGTCACATTGAGCCCCAGAGGAGCAACTGCAGCGAATAATTGGTCAGGGGGGCTTGGTTCAGTAAGAAATGTTTTAAAGCGTGGTTGGCTGGCGGAGAGGGGTTCAAGAGCAAGGGGAACAGTGCAGGCAACCAAGATAGATATAAAATAGAGCTCAAGTCTGAGAAAGGAGGGGACACGGACGCACCAGCCATTATAAATCAGACCCCAGGCTCCCTAAAGGGCGAGGAAGTAAAGGAAATAAGAACGATTAACCCAAAAAGGGGCATTTTCTGCTGCCTGCAATTAATTTTTTACAAAGAAACCCTCAGAGATGCTCTCCCCATCACCCACCCCTTGCTGAGCCCCTCTAATCCAGGCTCACTGAATTCTACCCTGGTTTCAGTGCATTGCCTGCCCGGGCCCTGCAGGTATTTTCTGCCACCGAAGAGCTCAGTGAACGGCTCAAACAGAACCACTCCACTAAAACTTCACGGGTTGCCACCCTCATGCAACACTTCCTTCTTTTCCATCACTTATTTCTTGTTCCCCAATGCTCGGCGATGGCAGCCGCCGTCTGAAGCCCTGGTACAACGCAGCCCGTGCCCGCCTGGCAGAGCGC
>NW_010169441.1:0-24471 GCF_000695765.1 Mesitornis unicolor
GGGCGATAGCGGGGCCCGGGCTCTTCTCCGGCCTAGGCCTCAGGATCCCGGGTGGGGGTTACAGGCCGCTGCGCTGGGTCCCGCCAGGGCGGTACTTACCGCAGCTGTGGGCCCTGCTTCTCCTAGGCCTTAGCCGGCTCCGCTCCTTCACAGAGTACCCGCAGTGACTGAAAATGGTGAGGGAAGATGACAAAGTGATCCCGGTGCGTGTCGCGCTGCGCTGCCGCCCCTTGGTGCCGAAGGAGACCAGCGAAGGGTGCCAGATGTGCCTGTCCTTTGTGCCGGGGGAACCGCAAGTAAGGGACCTGGTCCTCTGTGCCCGGGGTCGGTTTTGCCTTGCCTCCTTCCCCATCCCGAGGTTTGCTGCCAGGGTGCTGGGGTGGTGTGGTCACCTGTGTCTACTCTCATCCCTTCTACAGGTGGTCGTAGGTAATGATAAGTCTTTCACATATGATTACGTGTTCGACCCTTCCGTTGAACAAGAGGAAGTCTTCAACACAGCTGTTGCACCTCTAATACGAGGCATCTTCAAAGGTTTGTGGTAACTGTTTTAAAATACTGGGGATTTTGGTGGGCTCAGCTGTGTGGAAGAGAGCACTGCACTGTTTAATTGTCCATCCTAACTCATTTCCTCTTTGATCTCCTCACAAAACAAGATCTTGTGCTATCTAAACACTGACTCTAGCCTCTAGTGCAAAATGCCAGATCTTGCTGGTTTACAACCTGTTGTACTTCATAGGGCTATCAGAATAACCTGTATGTGTTCACTGGGTCATTTTGGTTCCTGAAGCTATTTATATGAGGCAAAAGAATTTTATGAAGAATAATGTGATGAATTGATAAGTATTCTATACCTGAAGCTGTTACTGATGCTACAGTGGAGCTGGGATAACAGAGAGACTTAGACTCACAGGGTGTTTCTATGACTAATGCTGTTATAGCAACAGAGCAGACTCAAAAAAGAGCTGGAATAATAATTTTATCTGTGTTTTGGGGAGCTTTTCGTTGCCTTTTTTTCCTTGGTGTTGCTAACTGACCTCTGCATAAAGGTTGTGTAAACTGACAGTGAGAAATAGCGCTTACTTTTGAAGGGTGTTGTTACTAGAATGCAGTTTTGTTCATCAAAGTTTCTTCTGGTTCCTATGTGACCATCTGATCTGGGCGCCCTTTGTTCCCCCAGGATACAATGCTACCGTCTTAGCTTACGGACAGACAGGATCTGGGAAAACGTACTCAATGGGAGGTACCTACACTGCCAATCAGGAGCACGAACCTAATGTGGGGGTCATCCCTCGGGTAATCAAGCTGTTATTCAAGGAGAAGGAGCAAAGGCAGGATTGGGAATTCGTCCTCAAAGTCTCTTATCTAGAGGTAAAAGTTGTTTTGATTTTTCAAAGTATAAAACTATGAGTTGTAGACAAAATGAGCTTTAATGAAGGCTACCTTCTTCAAGTAATAGGTTAAAATTAAAATCAAATAAAATAAGAACCTAAGACTACGCAAGGTCTTGTCAAAAATGGGATTCCAAGTCCTATATATCTTTCTCTAAAGGTATAATGAGTAGAGTGTCATGCAAAATTACCTATTATTTTATTGTAGCTGTACATTGTTCTTTAAGCTAATTGGTCTTTTTTGAGGCTGCTGACTCTCAGGGACTGTTTTGATGCTTTCAGATCTACAATGAGGATATTCTAGACCTGCTGTGCCCGTCAAGAGAACGGTCTTCTCAGATCAGCATACGGGAAGATCCGAAAGAAGGCATAAAGGTCTGTTGCCCTGTTAGATATAGGCACATAAGATGGTGATGGGGCATGAGGCTAAGGGAGAGGTGGTGCAGCTTAAAGTTACTGATACAAAGTTCAGAACAAGCTTTTTTCTAGGGTAATCCATACCAGCCTCTGGCTTGAAGTGAGATCAGTTCTTGTGACTGTGGATGTACACAGAGACTTCACTTTGTCTGTTCTAGTCTAAGACAGAGGATATTTTTTTCTTTTTATGCAAGTCGGGGTGAAGAGGATAAATAATGCTTTCTTCCTGGATACAGATTGTGGGATTAACAGAAAGAAATGTCGCCTGTGCCCAAGACACTGTATCCTGCTTAGAGCAGGGGAACAATTCCAGAACAGGGGCTGCCACAGCAATGAACTCCCACTCCTCGCGGTCCCATGCCATCTTCACCATTTGCATTGATCAGAAGAAGAAAACTGACAAGTAAGTGTGACTGTGCAGCCACTCTTAGCAGCTGTTAGGAGTCAGACTTACTCAAAACATCTTGGTCTTGTCATTCTTTGTTGATCTTGGTTGAATTCAGCTGAGTTGCTCTTGAGGCAGTTCCTTTATTTGACTGTCTCTGATACAAAGTGTTTTTTCAGCCCGGTAGCTAAGCACTGGACTGCTCCTTTCCTAACAGCAGATTTACTTAAGGAGTAAAATAGTCTATTTCTGCCATAGGAACAGCAGTTTTCACTCCAAGCTCCACCTGGTTGATCTTGCTGGCTCTGAGAGACAAAAGAAGACCAAGGCTGAGGGAGACAGACTAAAAGAAGGTCTGTAGGAAAAGGACTGGTAAAGCTTGGGTTTCTGTCCAATTCTGAGTTAATAAATTGAGTCCTTGTAAGGAAAAGCAAAGCAGTTCTTTAACCTGTATAATGTGCTTTTTTTTAACCTTAAATTTCTTTAAAAGGACAGGAAATGACCAGTTGCTAGGTGTTAAGAAGGTAGCTGTACTCACTGTCATCTGTTTGTATGCAGGCATCAACATAAACAGAGGTCTCCTCTGCCTGGGGAATGTGATTAGTGCTCTTGGTGATGAAAATAAAAAGGGTGGGTTTGTTCCCTACAGAGACTCAAAGTTAACAAGACTGCTGCAAGGTAAGAAGCGATGATAAAGCCTAAATCTACAGATGCACTTTAAACAACAAAGTAGCAAAAAGCCCTAACAGCCATGCAACTACAAAGTAGGAGCTGCTGTTGGCAAAGTGATTGCTTTTATTGGTTTAGTTCCTCTTCTTACTGAAGCTGGACCTTTTCTGTACTCTTATTTTTAGGTTACAAATCCATTGAGATGGACTTATTTGTAAGCCCTGCTCTTTTGCAGTTACTCTGTAATGGGAGGAAACAAGACCAATTCAGTGTGGGGTTTTTTTTGGTGGGTAGGAGGAGGGTGAGAAGTTAAGTTTGGAAGCAGAAATCTGTTGTTACACCCTCATTATAGCAACTTACTGCAGGATATCACAACCAGAATGAAGGGCAAGTGATTTGTGCCTTCCATGTGTGCTTCATGTATTTGTCCTGTTTACTTAGTCTGAATATTTTGTCTTCATGATCCTTATTTTTCAATAGTTGCAATGGTCTTTCAATATGTTTTATTTAAATTGGTCTTTAATACAGGTATAGCTGTAGTAATGCAATTCACTGGAAATTTTTTGGGCGGTTAAATAATTTTGTACAGTAAGCTATGCTTTTCAGTATTTTCCGTATCTGAAAATATACAATAATAAGGAAATGGATTATGCAGAGCTGGATGTGGGGCTCTTTTTTCCTGATAAAAAGTTTAGTAGCTAATATATGTTAGTATAAAACCAAAGGCCAAAATGCCGTGCAGCTTGATGATCTGTCCTTGGCCTATTCTTTTAATTGGAAGATAATGTGAATTCTGATGTCTGGGTATCCATGGAGGTCTTGAGTAGTATTGTGTGGGAGAAGGGAGGGGAAAACCTGAAAGAATTATACCAGAAATGACATATAGAAATTAAGGAAATTACTAAGCAGGGCAATAATATTACTAGGGCTGATGTGAAATCATTGGTAATTAAGAGAGGAGACATAGCTCTGGGACTTTGGCTTTCAGAAAATGCTTTTTAGCGGAGAACTGACTGGGGCAGAGGAGAAACTAGGCAGCGGTGACACAAAGCTAGAGCTGGATATCTTCTAGCTGTAGTATGGAGATGTACTCTTAGGTATCTTAATGATTATACCTTAGTAGTCTTTTTTGCTCTCTCAAAGCACTGGTTATGCCTTGTTTTCCTTCTCAGATTCTCTGGGTGGTAACAGCCACACTCTCATGATTGCCTGTGTAAGCCCAGCGGATTCCAATCTAGAAGAAACTCTAAATACTTTGCGTTATGCTGACAGAGCAAGGAAAATAAAGAATAAACCAATTGTCAATGTTGATCCCCAGGCAGCTGAACTGCATCAGCTGAAGCAGCAGGTACTGGATGCTTTCTTCTTGTGAAAGGAGTAGATCTGCCCTTTTGGTACTAAGCTCAGTAAACAGCAAGCAAAGACATAGGATGCCTAGCTACACAAAACATGCAAAATAGATTTAATATGTGTTTCTCTGTCTCTTGAGATAGCTGTGTAAGTGCTGTAAAGGGAATACACGAGTATTCCCTGTAATTCTACAGGAACTATTCAACGTCGTGGAAAAATGGTAGTGTTAGCGTGATTTACATTTGTCTTCCACTGAACAAATCACTTGTCCATTAGGCTACAGGCAAAAATAGAAATACAGTGATGGTTGCCTTGCTGACATCACCTGCTTACACCCAGCACTGAGTGGGAAGTGAAGAGTGCTCCTATGTGGTCACCTTCTGAGGGAAATAAGTTGCATAAACTAAAATTGGTTAAACCCAAAACTAGATGCCCAAGTGCTTGTCTACTGATGAGAGTTAACCAGGTGTGCTGTGCTTACTTGACAGTATGCACATGATGCAGTCTTTCGTGTTGCCTTTCCAAAGAAAACATTTGTAATCTGCTTCCACAATGGAGCAAATAAGTGATTTTGCTTACTGCATAGGAGTGCTCTCCAGAGCCTTGTGAATGTTTGTTAACATACTGTAAATTCCAGTCACATATTCAAGTAGCTTAGGAAGGCGAGAGACCTGACTCTGTCTGATGTGCAAAGCAGCAACAAAGCATTGGTTCAGCAAAGTAGGAGACCTGCCCTTTGGATTAGTGAGGTCTTTGACACCCTGCACAGAAGAGTATGTCAGCTGTTTGTAGGTGAATTCATATGCTCTGATCTGAGCATTCCTGATGAAGAGAAGCTTTTTTTTCAGGGATAAATGACCTGAAATATTGTAGCAACATGATTCCTTTCCACAGGCAATGATAAAAGGACGATTGTGGAGCAGGTGACTCTTACTAAGGATTTTATAGCGTTCCTTCGACCATATATGATTAAACCATCCTTCAACCAGTTTCTATATGGGAGAGATTTACAAATAGTACCTGTCTTTCTAGGTTCAAGAGCTACAGGTATTACTGCTGCAGGCCCATGGAGGGACCCTCCCAGTGTCTATCAAGTAAGATTTGTAGATTCATGTTCAACTCTTCTGGTGGCTATCACAACAGCAAAAGCCATAGATCTTTGCTTCAGTCAGTGCTGTAGAGTGAGGGTAGAGCAAACTGGTTGCTTTCTAATAGGATCTGGGCAATTTTTTTCTCTTCCCTTTGTTCTTTGTGTCATGTTTAGTGAAATTCTATGCCTCTATGGGTCATTTGGTTTTGTAGCAAACCCAATTGGTTTTTGCAATCTTAATTGCAAAAAAAAGTTGCAGGATATATGAGAGGAACTAGGGAATGTCTCTTAACGACTAGTGTTTCTCAGATCATCCTTTTTTTTTTCTTTTTTCTTTTCCCCTCACCTCTAAATGTAGGGAACCTCCATCTCCAGTGTTCTTAAAAGCATCAGATGCAGTGAGGAGTTGGATTGTGTAGGTGTTGTCTTCTGAGGGTGTTTCAAAATCCAAGAACATGCAGTTTACAAACATGCCATTGATTAAACAGCATTACTGTTTCAAAAGGGTGTTTTCTTCTCTTGCAAATGTCTACTTTTGGTATGCTGTATTACTTAAGTTTTTTAATTCAAATTAGACTTCCTCCAGCTATTTCTGTTCATCTGCTACAACCTGTATTTATTGTAAGTTATTTAGGAAACTTGGAGATAATTTCAGTGCTATTACAAACCTCTAGTGAAGTCATGTTCACAGGCCATCTGGTCCTTAATGTTTCAGTAGTATGGCACCTTCGGAGAACCTTCAGTCCCTGATGGAGAAGAACCAGTCACTAATGGAGGAGAATCAAAAGCTGAGCCAAGGGCTGAGTGAGGCTGCTGGTCAGACAGCACAGATGTTGGAGAGGATCATCCTGGTAAGGTTCAGTTACCCAGGAAGAACTTTTAAGTTGCATGACTTTCCCCTTTTAGCTGAAGATTAAATCAATAGCAGCAGCTCCTGTACTAATGGCATGTTAGGAATCTTTTTAGTTTTCTTTTCACACTTATTTTAAATCTCTAGCTATCAGTCAGACACAAAAGTCTCTCAGAGCCTACAGGTCTGGTGACTTCACTTGGGAAAAGAAGACCTGAATCTTTCTACTTTTTTCTTTTGCTGTAGTGTTTTAAAATACCAGCACTTGCACACACAATCTCTCTTTTCCCCACCCCACTCTGCTTTGTTTTGGTTCACTGCAGTGTATACTCCTGTAGAAAAAGTGTCAAGTCTAAACAAACTGGTGGTGATGATCATGCAAGATCTTTCGGTGCATTGATTTGCCACAGACTGACAACATATCTTTTGCTAAAATAGATTAGCTGTTTTCTGGCTTCTTACCTTGTTTTTCCTACAATTCAGTATCGTTCTGCTTTCTCTTAGACAGAACAAGAAAATGAGAAGATGAATGCCAAGCTAGAACAACTTCAGCAACATGCTATGTAAGTCTCATTCCACACACTCCTCATGCTGAGGAAATCTCTCAGCATTGAATATTTTTTGTTAGGATAAACTGGATACACTCCATTTGTGTTTGTCTATCCAGAACTAATTTGTATGTTCAGTGGGGAAAGTTGTTCTTCATTGGCATACGTGACACAAATGTGCCATGTAATATGTCCCATGTCTACATTGCAGATGCCAGCTTGATCTGCAGAAGCTGGTAGAGACTGTGGAAGATGAGGAACTAAAAGAGAATGTAGAGGTGATTCGCAATCTGCAGCAAGTGTTGGCTCAGTTGCAGGTAAGACTGAATGCAGGGAGCAAAGAGTGTGTGCCAAGTGAGTTTATTAATGAAACCCCAGGTTCTTCCACTGATCTGCTGAGCAGTGGATTCCACTCTGCAGAAACCTTGCTTAAGGAGCCATGGAATTGCAAGTATTAAATGACTTTTGATATGCACTTCAAAGCAAGCTGTCCTGCTGTGCTTTTAATGTGGCCACTTGTGCTTGAGTGGCTGCACGTGGTAGAGGAAGAGTTTCCATTAAAGAATGTGATAGTGAGAGACTGGCATGGACTTACAATCCAAAAGTTGGAAGGAGAGTTACAGGAGTATTAATGAGCAACCCAAATTGCAGAGACCTGAAATTGTTAAACAGAAGTTGCCAAATCTTTGTTTAATTGAGGAACTTCTCTGTTCTCCCGAGTTAGATGTTCCCCCTGCTCCCAGACTCCTTACTCTTGTGAGGAGTGGGCTGCCAATGCTGAAGTTAAGGGAAGACAAGAAAGAATGGCTTGTCCAGCTAGTCTAGGAGGAGTGTGCTCACCTCACTAAAGGAGGACAATGCAATCCTCTTTCCAGAGATTGCTTTCTGGTCAGAGAATAACAACATTATGCTTTGTCATAATAAGCCAACAGAGACTTACTAGCTTCATTTTACTTTCACTTTTCACCAAAATTTTCTTCCCTTTGTCCTACATAGAGTGAAAATGCTGCCACAATGGAAGCTGCTGCAGAGATGGCAAACTCTGAACAGGATGCTACAGATGTAAGTGAAGGAAGTCCAGCAGTGCAGACCTTACCAGTGGCATGTCTTATCCCCTCAACACTCCTCTCTTATCTGCATCCTTATGCTAGTTTTCTAATCTAAATATTTGATAAACAGTATGTGTCACCCTTGTTTGTTCTGCCTTTCTGTGCTTTTATTTGCTCAGTGTGTTCAAGATCAATAACCTGTTCTCATTTCTGAATGACTAATTTTTTTATGTGAAAAAATGAATTTGAAGTGTTCTGCAGAAACTGATCGCGTCGTTAGAGCTTTGGATTGGCCTCTCCTGCTCATTACTGTCTCTCCTCCAGGAAGCAGAAATAGGCCAGGACACCAAGAGATCTTCAAATGAATTCACCACTCAACATGCCCTTCGTCAAGCCCAGATGTCCAAAGAGCTGCTTGAATTGAATAAAGCCCTGGCCCTGAAAGAGGCACTTGCCAAAAAAATGACACAGAATGATAGTCAGCTGAAGCCCATTCAGTCCCAGTATCAGGTAAACTCTTCTGAAATAGTTCTTGTAAGGCTATATTCCATTTTTTTTCTCAATTAATGCAGTCACTGCATGCTGAGGAGGGGAGGAAGGAGATCTGTCCTCTCGTGAGCATGTTCTTACTGGATCTATTTCATTAAGCTGGGTCAGTGCCCCCTTGGGCATAGAGGTAGGAGTTAACTGCAGATGTCAGCAGAGAAGGTGGGAGAGATGACCATGCTGAGCTATCTACAAATACTTATACTGTCAGAAGATGCTCTTTTCCCTGAAATAAGCTATTAATCACTAGCAGTTCTATATGAAATTAGCTTCTCTACTTTTTACTCAGAAGTTTGCTTAGCTGCACCAAGCCAAAATGCAAGCGCTCATAGTACATAATCCAGTCAGTGGATCTGGCTTCCCCTGTTCACTTAGCTGTGCTGGGATTTCCCATCTCTGAAATTGTTCAGTCATAATGTTTTGTTTGTTACAATGGTTCTGTGGACCAGCTAAGATTTCAGTGTATGGAGGACTAGTCCTTTTGACACTCATACTGCTTTTAGACAAGACGGTTTACAGGCTGTTGGAAAGGAATGTGGTTTCTCAAGGCCTCCTGTCTTAAAGCTTTGTCTTGGAGTGGAGCTTTAAAGCTTTTATTTGAAGGCTTGGTGCTCTTGTTCTTTCTAGACCAATATCAAGGATCTGGAACTGGAGGTCAGTAGTTTGCAAAAAGAAAAGGAGGAACTGATCCTTGCTCTGCACGTGGCAAAGAAGGATGCCAACCATGCCAAGTAAGAGTGACTATGCAAGCTTATATGTGGCTTATAGCACTGAAAACTGTGTTCATGCACCTGTGAAAAGTCATTATCTTGCATGCATTTCTCCTATTTGTAAAAGCTCTTGTTTTAATGCAAATGCATCCCTTTATATTGCTTTATGAGCTGTATTAATTGGAGAGAAGTCCAATACTGCACTTTCATCAGTGGGAAAGATGATAATACACAATTGCTTCACTTTTCGTAATACATCTCTAAAGTTGGAGAATATTTGTTTGAGAATAACAATAATTATGTGGGGCTGTTTTCTCAAGTGTGATTTCTTTACAGACTGAGTGAACGGCGTCGGAAAAGACTTCAGGAGTTGGAAGGGCAAATTAGTGAGCTGAAGAAAAAGCTAAATGAGCAATCAAAACTCTTAAAGCTGAAGGAATCTACAGAACGCACAGTCTCCAAACTGAACCAGGAGATCAGGGTAACCAATCCTAGTGTGCAGTTCTCAGGCTTGTTCCAGTAGACAAAGCAGGTTACAGACTGAAGGCACTCTTGCTTTCTCTTTTGTTAGACTGAGAACACCAGGTTTTGGCAAGACTCCTTTGGCTACATGGCCACCATTGCTGGTGTAATACAATAGGCAAGTAGCTCTTGAAATTTGGAGGAATAAAAGAGGTGCAAAGTGTCTTCTGGCTGTTCTGATAACTTATTGCCTCAGTCAAGTCACTTGACTTTGTGTTGATTTCCATCTCTTTACAGTGCATGTGTTTTGTCTTCTGTTTATGCCTTAAAAGATGAATTCCTGGCACTTTGAGGGTGTCCTCGTGCTGCCCGCTTAGAATACATGCCTACTATAATATGTCCTGTCTGCTACCTCTGATAGACACACTAGAAGAATATAGGTTGAAACTACCCAGAATGCAAGTACTGGACAATTTTTTCAGCCATTTCTATTTTTCAGGAAATGAAAAACCAAAGGGTACAGCTGATGCGCCAAATGAAAGAAGATGCTGAGAAATTCAGGCAGTGGAAACAACAGAAGGACAAGGAAGTGATCCAGCTGAAAGAACGGGTGAGTAAACAGTAAACCCCAAACTGTACCTCCCTCTGAAGAGTGAAACAAATCAGTAAAGTGTTTTCTGCAAAGCTTTGTTTAACTAGCAAGCATCTGAAAAACATCTGGGGAATGCTTTGAAAATAACATCAGTTCATATGGTTGCCACCTTTCACCAGTTGTTGTAAATGGACTTGCTTATTTCTGGAGATCTTAAAGATATCAACACAGCTGTGGTTCAGCTCTAAAGCAGAAGGCAAAAAAATTTAATATTTGTGAGTAGTTAAAGTTGTAGGGTTTGGCCACAGAATGGAAAGTATTTAAACTTTCAAAGGAATATTGAATCTGCAGGTAAACAGAGTTGGTAATGAAATCAGTCTGCTTGTAGCATTCCAGCGTAATGGGCAGCAAACATTTGTACCTGTTGAGTTTTAGTCTCACAGGAATTCTTACTGTAACAAGCTTTCTCCTCAGTGCTCTGGGACGCTAAGTCTTAAACTTTTGGTCTGCAGTCTCTTACAGCCTTTAGGCTTCTAAACCTTTCTAATGGAAAGCGTGGAGCCCTTTCCAGTCACTTTAAGCCTAACAGCCATTTGTTCTCAGAGGCGCTACATGACTTAATTTTGTGATAATCAGTGAAATCATTATGAAGTATTTGCATTGCAGAACAGCAAATGTCATTGTTCTGTTCCAGGAAGTGTGAAACTGGCTATAGCTATTAATGTGACATTGATTTATATTTTTTTTTTTATTTTTTCTTCCCCCCGTCTATCTTAACAACTTTACCCTGCAGGATCGCAAGAGACAATATGAGCTACTTAAGCTAGAACGAGATTTCCAGAAGCAGGCCAATGTACTTCGGCGCAAAACAGAAGAGGTAAGGAGTCAATATCTGCTAGAAACTCCTGGCCAGCTCCTAAAGGTCTGCAAAGTGTGGTTGGAGGCTGTAAACAGGATATGCAGAAACTTTGGAAAAACAGTTTGGAGGTCTGGAAATAGGAGCTTTTCTCTCTATAGAAAGACACCATGCTTCTGTCTTGTAGCCTTTGAGGGATTCTAGTTAAACCTGCTCCTTAAAGACTAAATTACCCTTTGAGCACCAGGCTGATGTGGCACATCTATTACAGATACCCAAGCTAGAAAGTGTGACATGAGCTTGGCTGGTAGACATGCTAGATTGCAGTTCAAAATTAGTGCAGGATGGCTGTATAGCAGAAATGCATCTTGAAACCATCACGTTAGATGCTTTCTTCTACCTTTAGGCCTAGAAGCAGATTATCTTTAAACTGGGAATCTTGGCAAAGGAAATAAAGTCAAGAACTCTAGTCTTCGCTTAATTCTGAAGTTGTTCTGGTTTCACTAACCTTACGTTCTCTTATTGTCTCAATGTCTGTCATGCATTGTGAATACCTCGTGTTTTCAACTGTTGCAGATTGAGAAGTAACTACTGTTACTTCACTTAATCTTTTGTGTAAAATGTTCTACAGGCAGCAGCTGCTAACAAGCGCCTAAAGGATGCTCTGCAGAAACAAAAGGAGGCTGCTGATAAACGGAAGGAGAGTCAAAATCGGGGAATGGAAGGAGTTGCTGCACGAGTAAAAGTGGGTAACAATGTGCTGTGCATTCCAACCAACAATGGGCAAACTTAGCTTTGTTAACTCGGTGGGTGCTGCTGGGGTTGATTGCTGGAAGCAGAGAGGAAGAACATGGAGTTTAATATCAAGGGAGGCAATGTGATTGTCAAATTTATCTGTGAAGATGTTTCAGAGAAGGATTCAGTCCTGAAGTTGAGACTACGGTAGACCACTATACTGGTTTGTTTTGTTGGTTTTGATGTTGCTTTTTTTTCCTCTAGAGCTGGCTTGCAAATGAAGTAGAGGTTCTCGTTAGTACTGAAGAGGCTCGACGGCACCTTGCAGACCTTCTGGAGGACAGAAAGATCTTGGCACAGGAGCTCCTTCAGCTTAAAGAGAAGAAAGAGGCTGGGGAAAACCCACCTTTAAAGCTCCGGGTAAGAGAGAGAGAGGGAAATGCTGTTTTTCCTATCCCACACCTCTGGTGGTTCAGTGAGTATTGTAACTTACTCACTTCTATTTGCCTTTTCCCTGTAGAAGATAGGGATGGAGATAGTTCCTTTTCTAGAAGAAAGGGTTCATGTTCTTACTGTCCTCTGGTATGTCAGGGAAGAGTTGCTGAAGTAACTTGTTATTTAATGCAGTGAATCTGATGGATATGAGTAGGTCAGACCCCTTATCAAAGACTTCATTCTTTTTGAAAGGAGCAATGGAATTTAAGCTATGGAGGGATACTTGGAGGCTTTTATTGTAGTAGTATAGCTCCTCTTTGCTGAAATGTCTGTAAATGAAAGCCCAGTTTTGAGTGCATTTCTTCACCTATTGCTCACTCCTATTCACTGCTGCAATTTTTTAGAGGCGCACCTACTCCCTCGCAGATTTTCAGGCGTCAGAGATGGACCTTTCCATGTCGAAGCAGATAGAAAGCCTGGAAACTGAGATGGAGCTCAGGTAAGGCAATATGACAAAGCTGATTTGCACAGCCTTGCCTCCATTGTTTTTTTTTCCCTTATCTCTGTCTACACTGCTTCTGTGAACAGAAGAGAAAGTAAAATAACTTAAACACTGACACTAAAAATTATGAGATAAGACTACGTGGTTTTCTTGGTTGGAATTCTTCTGACATGTGGGAATATGAGGATGCTGCTCAGTCACTAGGATTGCTCTTTTCCTAGCTGTTTGTGAGCATCTCTGTACTGGGGAAACACTGCACTTTTAATTGGCAGTATGGAGGGGAGGAGAAACTCTCTGGTACAGTAAGCAGTCAAAATTTTAGCTTGAACTATTTTGACTAATACTCTGGTAGCAGTCATTTTAGCCCAGACACTATCCCAGGTTTTCTCTTGTGTTGTTACCTCAAATACATGCATTCTTCCAAAGGAGTGCCCAGATAGCTGACTTGCAGCAGAAACTCTTGGATGCAGATAACGGAGATCGTGTGAAACAGCGTTGGGACAATATTGCAACGATTCTAGAGGCTAAATGTGCTTTGAAGTATCTTCTTGGAGAGGTAAGTTCTAAATTTTCTTATTTCATCCCTGGAAACAAAGGCTCTAAGTCTGTTTAGTCAGGAATGAAAGGGGGTGACTAACAGGCTACCGGCAGAGATGAATTCAAGTGAAGTGGAATCAAATTTGAGAAACAAACCCCACAAAACTGACATCATGTATCAGTCCCTGTGCTTGGAAATTAAAGGAAAAGAATGAAGGAGCTAATATGGGAGAGCATTAATTTTTGGGGTCCCCCCAGTACTCAAATTTAAGATGCTGCAGGATAGGAGATTACTCTAGAGCTATTAACAAAGCTTCCTGCTATTTGTTTTGCACTTCCATGCTGGCTGTCAGGTGTCAAGCTCTGAATCTCTCATCTAGTCTCCTTGTTGCTGATGGCCAGTCCAGTTCTTAGGGTGGCTAGAAGTTAAACAGCAATTCTGTGCCTTCAGACTGCAGCATGCCTGTCCCAACAGACATTATGAAACGTTGGACATACTGACCTGGGCAATCCTCTTGCTTTTGTCTTTCAGCTGGTCTCCTCAAAAGTGCAGGAAAGCAAGTTGCAGAGCAGCCTGCAGCAGAGTAAAGCCAGCTACTCAGACGTACAAAAGATGCTGATTGAAGATCGCAACCACATAACAGAGATGGAGGCTGAATTCCAAAATCAGCTTTTGGTGCAGGAACAGAAGCACCAGGAGAAGGTAAAACATAAGTGACAGAAATCTTAAGAGTGCCTGTGTCTTAGGACTCTGATCTCCAGATCTGCTCAGAGATAAAGGCAAAGGGGATGTGCTGAAACCAATCAAGGTTTGTGAGATTCTTGCAGATAGTTAACAAAAGCAACCTCCCTATTCATCTTATGTCCTATGCAAGTTGTTTTATTTAATAACTTTTTGCAGTGCTTTAAGTGAGGATGTTACACCTCAGCACAAGATAACTTTTGAAGTAGATCAGGGTGAAATCATGCTGGAAGTGGCAGAATTTTTCTGAAATCATCAAGGCCTTTGCCTGGGCTGCCAGATGTCCCTTCAGGAATTCACACCTGTTTGCCTCTGCTGTATTAACTTATTAACTCGCTTTTAGGTTCTGTACCTGCTTAGCCAAATTCAGCAAAAAGAAGCAGCAGAGAAGAAACTGGAAGATTCACTAAGTGAGCAAGAGAAACAGCTGCAAGAGCGACTCAAGTTCCAGGTAGAGTGCCAATGTGACTTGGGGTGGGGTGCCCTCATTAGGGCTATGGTACCTGGGAGTAGTGGCTTTAGAGTGAGGAAGGTGCAGAAGGATTGGGAAAGTTTCCATTTGTAGCTAAGATTGCTCAATTCAGTTGGTTGCAGGAGATAGCTGCTATCCAGATTTGAATAACCCTGGTTTGATCTGTTAAATAAATGTAAATGTGTAAATGCAGCAATGAGACCTGCCACAATCTCACCATCTCATGCAAACTTCTTCCACGCTCAGAACACCTTTAGTTAGGATATTCAGCGTGCTATTACTGATGCTTTGAGCACAGCTCCACTATTCTACCAGCAAAGGAAGAACTTCACCTTGATCATGCAGTGTTATGCCTAAACAAGGTAGTGGTACTAGTGATTTCCTGACTAGTCAGAGCTGATCTCCTGTTGCACAAAACAAAGAAGCCCCTTTGATCTTGCAAGAAAGACCTGAACAAAAAACCTGTTCTGAACAGCTGCTTGTGCTATCCCCTTGTAAACCTATAGATTTCCTTTTGTTTTGCAAACAGGAGGAAGAGCTGGAGAAAATGACGGAGATCTGTGAGAAGAACCAAGAACTTCTCCAGGAAAATGAGATTCTTAAACAGGTAGAGATCTGTACAGACACAACCCAACTGCCAAGAAGCTGTACTTAATGTATTTTGCAAAGCTAACGTTTGTTGTTCTTGACAGAAACTGCTGCTCCTCCAAGTTGCCAGCGGACAGAAGATCCGTCATATTCAGCAAGTGCCATCTGAGTCGCAAGATTCTTCTTTTGATTACATTCCACCCAAAGTAAAGAATCCACATTCCAGTTTTCAAGCTTGTATTGTACCTGGGGTCTTTTCAGAAGCTAATGTTGGCTATGAATAATCTCGATTTCTTTCTCTCAGGTGCCTTTTTACATGATGTCTTGTTCTGCTTAGTGGAGTAGGCCTGTTCTCTACTTCAGGCAGTCCTTAAGGTTTCTGTTTTCAGAACACTTCTGAAACTAGATTGTATTCGTTTTAGATATTAAAAAAAAAAAAGAAACCAAAACAAAAAAAAACCCAAGCCTGTTTCCTCAGCCAATGTCTGACTCTGTATCCTCCTTGGTAGTCCTGATGTTTTCTCTGTGGCATCTCCAGTCTCTGAATCATGGAGCAAGGCACCTGTCATAGAAAATGTAATCATTGCCTTGCAAAAGAAACAAATCTTTGTGCTAGGAGGAATAAATGATCTGAAACTACTTTGCCAAGACTGTGACACAAATCTGTTTTCCAAGGATTTATCAACTATCTATTTTTTACAAACCCTAGCAGTTTAAATTACCTGATTTGAATTTTTAATTCCTGCTGACTTGATCTTTTGTCTCCTCCCTGGCCTTACCTCCTTCATGGCTGAGAGGAATGGGGCTATGGTGGTAGGACTCTGAAATGCTTTCATAAAATGTAAACCCGCTGTTCTTTCTTCTGGGGCCTCAACCCTTGTAATTTCTGCGTGCAGCCAAAGACTCGTCGCCAAACAACAGCAAAACCCCGTGCACCAACTCCAGAAATAGATGTGGAAGAGCTGTTCTCTGACTCAGGGGACTCTGGACAGGAAATGGAGGATACAGACTGGATTCCAGTAAAAGCAGTGAAAGGAGCAAAGAAAAACCTGATGGGGGTAAGACCCAGTTACCTTTTTTGACTTGTTATTGTCTGTTATTGTCTGTCACTTGCCTGTATCCTTAGGGATCTAGTATGTGTACAAAGGAACAGCGAGACTGTAGTGTCTCCACTGTTCTGAACAGCCTTAATATGGTAGTGCTGCTGGCATCGGCTATTTATTGTATTCTGGCAGAGCAATAGTCAGCAACACCTTCGTAAAGAGTTTTTAATTGGACAAGTCATCTGCTGCTATGAGACACTCATGTTCTGTCCTGCTACCTGTGCCTGAACTGACCTAAACATTTCAGACAGTAGCTTGGAGCAGCTGGTCCGTGCAGTCTGCAACTGCTTCGTGAACCCAGCCCAGCAAAGAGATTCATTGCTCTGATGTGCCATGAAGTAGCTACATTGGGTCACCTCCATCTAGAGGGAAGGCCCTAGGGCTGACTCAGGTTTGCCTCCTAGCATGTGAGTGTTAGTTTTTCTAACACACTGCAACTTGGCATCCTTTGGGATAACTTGAATTCAGGGACTGAGTAATAAAATATGCTTATTTTGGGGATACTGAAACAGGAGGTGGCTCTAGATGGAAAGACCTTGTTTCTTTTCCTGGCATGTGACAGTGAAACCTTAAAAGCTTTGTGGCAGCTTTGGGGACAGTACTGTCCCTTAGATTGCTGTGGCAATCTAGATGCAGGCTTTAAAAGACCGAAGCTCTTTCTGCACAGAGCTCTTCTCTTCCTCAGTGCTCCTGCAAGGGCCGGTGTGGAAACAGGCAGTGTGGCTGCAGGAAGCAGAAGGTGGGCTGCACTGGAGGCTGTAGCTGCGACTCAGCAAAATGCAGAAACAGAGACTCTGGTGTTCCGGTGAGTGGTGCTGCGTGTTTGGGTGTGATAGGGCCTGCACCCAATGTCCAGACTATGGCGTGTGTTTGAATGGATAGGAGGTTGTGCTCTTATCCACATTTGTCAAGGTAAAGCTCATGTACCTTTGTGAAACACTTGTAAATGTCACTGTAGCTCAGTGGTTATCAGTGGTAACTGAGTACAAAGTTTTCCACTGCAGTACCAGGCTTTTGCAGTCAATACAGAAATGTGTGTGATGTCCCAAGTCATACAGATTTACCTACTGCCAGCTGTTGGCTGTGGTTCTGAAGACAAACAACTTAAGTCTGTCTTTTACACTTGCTAAAAATACAGTTTTTATTTACTTTCAGATGGCACCAAAACTTAACTCATTTTCAGATTATTGTTTTTTTTAAGAATGGAATAGATACCTTGGGGAGGGGTTTGCGCATTCAGGAGGGTTTATGAGCAACTGATGTTTGTTAGAAATGTTTGCCTTGCTCTTGGATCTGAGAGATTTGAGGTAGAGACCTCCCATAGTAATTCTCTAATTACTGACTATTTGATGCATCCAGCATTCTGTGCTGTGAATTACCCCAGCGGGAGAGGAGGTGGCGCAGGGACCCCTAATATTTCTTCAGCTGTTGGTGGGGAAGGAAGGGATGGATATTGTAGAAGTGCTTCAAACTATACTGCCCTTCAGGATGCCACAGTGTGTGAGGACCACACGAGAGACTCTGAAGGTTCCCTCAAACTTGAAGACCCCACTGAAGTGGCTACAGGAGAGACCTTCTTCCAGCCTGTGTGTGTGACACCAACCACAAAGGTACTGCCTAAATCTGTAAGAGAACAGTGGTTCTGAATGTGTGCACACCTTGTGTAGAGCTAGTGATGGCTCTTAAAGAAGGAAAAGAAATGCAAGATGATAGACTTCTAGAAAATTCTGAGTGGACTACAGCTGCCAAGCCAGCCTGTAGTTAAGTTTTGAGTCTGCTGAAGTTTTCATCCTGAAACTTTGCCATGTAGGTTGCCATACTTTCCTGCTGCACCTTTCAGCAGTAAGAGTGGTAACTGAGGAGCTCACAGGACAAAATTACGTCTGTCTACATCCAAACTTACTGTTCTTAACCTGTTGTGTACTCAGACTTGGCAGCTGTAGTTTTTCCTCAGCTGAATTAATTTACTTACTCCCTGTGTACCTTCTGTGTGTTATTCCAAATACTGTCTCATCCTGCTCAGCCTGTAAAATTGTCCCTAGAATTTTCACTTGAGTAAAGAAATTAAGCAGCTCTTGATGTTGGCCTGCCAACTTCTGTATGTGCTGCCTCCAAGCTCCAGTGCAAGTTGGCTGGCTTCTTCAGGACAGTGACTGACTCCAAAATTATCTTCCTTGCTTTTCTGTTAGGTGCTGAAAGACATCACAGACCAAGAGTTGTTCCTGAAGAAGCCCAGCACTGCTGCCTCTGGGCACGTGAAAGATGAGGAGTCCCAAGAGAACCAGATACCATTTGTAAAGAAAAAGAAGAGAATGCTGAGCAGCAATACGAGCTTTTTCTCAGGTTGTACCCCTATCAAGGAGGAGCTTGACTGACACCCCTAGAAGATGCCCTATGGCTGGGTTGTTCTGTGTTTCTTTAGACCACAGTGCTGGTTACTTGTTCTTAAAAACATGTTGGGATCTCTTTCTGCAGCAAAAGCCTGATGTGCCTGACAGCTGCTGGCCTCCGCAAGTGAGTCAAACACCAGTTCAGTTCTTGCTAGGTTGTGTCTTAGTCTTTGTAAATATTTGTATGTGTGGGTCTTGGCCCGATGGTAAGAAACTTTCGTCTGGAATTTCTGTAGTGAGTGGAGGTCACTTACCCAGGTTACTCCTTCCAGCTGCCTCCCTCAGCCTGAGCTGTGAACATGTTTGGTACAGTTTAATCCGTAATCTTGAAGAACTTTGCATTTGCACTGGAAATCTGGGTGCTGTCTCTCCCAGTGGAGTGTGAGGAACTGTTCCAACCTGCCACATGAAATCCACTGGTGCTTGACCTTGAGCAGGCTCTATCTGTAGTCTTAAACAAGGTAGCAGATAGGAAATGGGTGGCATGTCTGTACCCTTTGAGGCATTGCTCTGCCCTTGTTCAATTAATTTAGAAACTTGCTAGCTGTATGTGAATATTGTAGTATTTTTAACTTGATTTTGTAGCTTTAATAAAGGTAACTACTAAAAAAACCCCTGACTTTTAACTTCACATTAGTGTGTGCAATGAACCACATAGGCACTCTGGCATCTCTGCTATTAAAACTGGTCTCAAAACTGTTCCAGCAGGACTAGTGCTGCCCCCTTACCAAGTCCTAATGGCATGAAGAAAAATTGAGGCTTGCTTGTCCAAATGTTTGGGACCTTTTTCCTTTCCATTCCACTTTCCATTTCCTTTCCATTGGTTTGACTGCTCATCTCTCCCCTCTGACTCGCAGGTGGCTGCAGTGCTAGCACTGTACCTGCTGTGAGCTTTGAGTGTCCTCTGTGTTGATCTTGGGCCTGCTGCAACATTAACCATGCTGTGGCTCCTGGCTCAGTGCAAGCTGAGCAGGCTTTTCTGCACAGACATGCTTTAATAAACATCAAAGCATAACTGCATGGATTTGCCTAAATAAAATTAGTACCAACATTAAGCACTGTAGCTTTCCCTTTGCTCTCTTACAAGCTTGTTCCTTTTATGAGGGGCGGTCAGAGCAGGGCTTTGCAAACTGGTGTCATTTGTAGCAGAAAGACAGATTGCTGCTGCAGTGCTCTTGCTGATAAAAATGTGTTGCTTGTGAAAACTGTAAGCCACTACACAACCCCCTGTAGTCAATACAGAGCTGTTGGATTGTTGTTCTCGCTTCAGTCATCTCTTTTATTTTCTGAGCATGCACAAGTCCCTGATGGTTGCATGATGCTTGTTTCAAAGGGCTTTAAATGTCCTGGGAGGTTGTGAGGACTTCTCCCAGCAAAAGAGCATTCCCCTCATCCCACGGACTTTCCCATCCCTTATGCAAGGGGTTTAGAAGCTCTGAGTCAGGATCAATTCAGCTTCGAAGAACAAAGACACAGCACAAAGGCAACAAATCTGTGTGTGGTGAAATGCAAGGTAACAAGTGTCTGTGGTTTAAGCAAACCTGTCCTGTTCACAGACAGGATTATGAAATAATCCACCATTGTGCTTGAGAGGGCCAGGGAGTGGCTGGTTCCTCACCTTTCCCAAATGCTGCCTCGCTGGAAGGCATCGGAGAAGAGCAGCTGCTCAGGACGACCATCTGCTCTGACCAAGGAGCCAGTTTAGCCTCTGCTGCTGGAAGAGGATGAGTTGTGTGGATCTGAAGCCCAGTTGCACACGGCTCGCCTGCCTGAGGCCCGCCACACTTCTGCCCCTGCCATACGTAGCTGTAAAAGAAGAAAAGCTGTAAATCAGAATGATTAGAGGGGTTTTTTTTTTTGAAGCTAGTCTCATACCTTTGTACTGTCCAGTTCCTCCTGGGTTTGTCCAGGGCCGCTCTGGGTCGTGCTAGAAACACCAGCCTGATGCTTTCCTCACCAGGGCAGGGAGGTGGTGGAGCCAGCCCCCTCCAACACACACACAAAGCCCCAAGGCCCAGGATGGGCCAGCCAGAGCTGTGCCAAGCTGTGCGTGCTTCAGCCAGCCAGAGCTGGCATGGAGCTGGCATGTCCCCATGGGCGTGAGTCACGCGCTCAGGGCTTAAATTTAAGATGAGCATCTTCAGGTTGTGCTTGGTATTGCCCTCCACACTGAGAAGACCCCCGTACGCTCCTCCACTTTCTCCAGTGAAAAGTGCAGGGTTTTTTCAGCATTTACTTCACAAACCCACAAGAACACAACACACAAGCTGGGCTATTCGATTACTCCTCACTGCGAAAGCTGGGATATTTGATTCCTCATCATCCTCTCAGGGCCTCAGTAGGAAACGGTGGTTTTGTGTTTGCAGCTGAGCCAGAATTTGTACAAGAGCTCTCTGCCATGTCAAGCTCAGCAGGACAAAGTAAAGCCCTTACCAGGAGACACTGTTACAAACACACTCCTCTCAGTTTATTAATATATAAACACACATTAATCAGTCTTTTAGTACAGCACACTTGGGATCCCGACACACCACGGCTCCAGTCACTCGCTCACAGCAAAACTCAGATGATTTGCCCTGCACCAGATCCTGCTGCGGGCCAGGCCAACAGCGGCATTTTATTTATTCTATTCAAAACACATACAAACACAGGCTTAATGAAGTGATGACAGAGAGGTGCAGCTCTTTAGAACAAATCATGGATAGGCTTTTACTTCTACTAACAGAGTCGGAGTCGGGGGCACTGGCGTCAGCAAATATATTTGGGGAAAAAAAATGCTGACGTTCCCCAGCTACATCCCAAAAAAGATCAGCTGCTTTTTCCTCTTCCCACAGGCAAAGATCTCCCTCTCACTCCTCGCCCAGCTGCGTATTAAGGAGTATTTAAAGGCTCTCACACTGCTACAAAGAACTCTTGGCAAAATCCCTGCAGACTCAGTATGAATCACTGGAGAAGGGAGGGGATGGGATGGACTCTTCACAAGTTATCGTAGTCGTCATCATCTTCGTGCTTCCTTTTCAAGGGGTTTGAATCATTGGATGTATTCTGTGACGATACCATATTTGTAGTAATAAGAATGTTCTTTGGTCCAATTAACGAAGGATTAATTAGAACATTCTGCACCGTTGGAGTAGTTGGTGTGGCTGTGGAATAAAAGAAGTCATTCAATAAAGAGCCTGAGAAAACGACAGTTGATTTTCCCACACTAACACAGAACTTCCAACCCAACGAAGAACCACGCTACTCGAACATTCCAGCCAAAAACCCGGAGTGATCCTGAGAGGGAAGCACAGAAGACAGGAAAAGTGCTAAAGGAGCAAGCACAGAAGAGCAAGAGAGCACAAGGTGGCAAATAAGGTGGAAGGGAAATCTGCCTAAAATGCTGCGTGTTCTGTTTGGCACTGTGCTCAAAATAGGAATTAAATTAAATTCCACTTAAATTTGAGAAGAAACTTCTTCTCAGTGAGGGTGACAGAGCACTGGCCCAGGCTGCCCAGAGAGGTTGTGGAGTCTCCTTCTCTGCAGACATTCAAAACCCGCCTGGACGCCTTCCTGTGCAACCTCATCTGGGTGTTCCTGCTCCGGCAGGGAGATTGGACTGGATGAGCTTTTGAGGTCCCTTCCAATCCCCAACGCTCTGTGATTCTGTGTAAAGCTGGAAGTTACTGGAATGTCCAGAGAGGACGGTCTGCTCATGTAAGACCACACATAAGATTAGCAATATTAAAAAAATCTAAGTGGTGAGGTCATTTCTCACATTATGACTATAAATCAATTTCCCTTCTGCTAAAAACACCACCACAAAGTGGTTTTCATCGGTTTTTTTTTACAGCTTGTGTTTTACCTGACTTCACTGCCGCCTGAGAAGACGGGATCTGCACGGTGAACCTCTGCCCAGTCAGTGACACGGGGGTGCCAACTTTGGCTGAGACAGACACTGTCTGTGCTGAAGGTGTGCCTGAAATGCAAAACGAGTCCGTTAAAAGAGAAACAAACCAAAAATAAATACACACAACTTGTAAATTTGCTTTCAAAGTGGAACCTATTCCTATCAAAGCAGTGGGAACGCACACGAACACACTGGTACTAGACACAGATTTTCAGGCAGAACCGCACGTTTTCTCAAGAACCACAAAACGCTCGGCTGCACACACACAATGATGTGCAAACGCACACTTTCAGTCATAAACTTTGTGAACCTTTTAACAACAGATTTTATTCAATGCTATTTGTGCTTTAGTGTAGTGCTTACACTAAGAAAAAAACTCCAACATATTTAAGTTTCTTAAAGTCCCTTCACATCTAGAAGTTACCACAAACACAGGAATAAGGAATGCCAGCCCACAGTCAGTCCTGCGGGTACGTATCAAAGGTTACAAAGATCTCTTTGAAATGGGTCTATCTTTTCTGATGCTGTTAATTAAGGTGTCACACAACCCCAAGGTCAGGCGGCACCCAGCACGTCCTCAGTGTTTGAAGCGTGCTTCAAATCACTCCTCAATACATTTTTCCTCCATCAAATCAAATCAAATCAAGGAAACCTGATCTGAGCTGTTTCCTACCTAAAGTGGGAGTGCTGGGCCTGCTGCTCACCGGACCAACGCTCAGCCGAGGGACGGTGATTCTCCCCGCAGAGGAAGAGACCTGCCCAGAGACAACACTGGTTTAGCGGCCTGTTAAACGTGAACAGTTCTTAACGTCAAAAGAATAAATGGTTCTTCCTCCAAAACTCCAGCAGTAACACAGCATTTGTGTCTCAACACAGAAGTTCTCAAACTCTTCGTGGTGTGAACACCACAGGCGTGAGCTGCAGAGCTCCTGGACCTGACTTAGTGCTGCAGACCGGCAGTCGGCTGATCCGGCAAACAGCACCCGGCTCAGTCAGGTTCTTCTCTACTGAAAAGAGTAACTGGAACATTTTAATCAAGTTTTTCTTCTACTCTACAGCTAGCACCAAGGTGAGCCCCATGGGAATACCTGGAATAGAGCCTTAAGCTCGACTTCTCAAGTTCTTTCTGTAAAATGGGGGGAATAAATAGGAAATCCTACACATAGAAACACTCGGTATGTTCCAGCAAGCAAAGCAGATCTTTTCCCTCTAGAGCAGAAACAAGATATAAGTACAAAACTCTTTTTAATATCTGTATTAAAACCTTACTTTTGCCTTTTACAATCTCAAATTCAACTCAACAATTCTGGTCCAACACTAAAAGGATTCAGAGGTTCGTTTTTGAACACACTTTGAAACTAACAAACAGTAAGAAAACTCGCAAGTCCCTAGAGATAAAGATCACTGACCCAGTTTCAAACACACTGAGCATTGCACAGCAAAATAAGTTGCCCAAAAGTATCCTTCCCAGGTGTAAAAAGCCCTAATTCCAGCAACATTCCTGACAAACCACGTGGGCATAAGGTGAACCCTTCCGTACCCAAAGCCCTTACCTTTTTCTGCAAGGACTTCAGCCTGTAGTTGGGGGCCGTCAAGCAGTATCTGTCAGGCGGAAGCCTGGGTCCTGAGTAAGGCTTTATCAATGGCAGCGGCGTCTGATTTTTCTGCCTTGCAATATCTAACAAGAACTGGAAAAACACAGTCAAGTTCCCCCCTGCAGCCTTTTACAGCCATGCAGTTCTGTCATCCACGCAGTTTTACTTACGTCTCTCGGGGGCGGAGATGTGAACGACTGGTCTGTTCGACACTGGATTGCCAGCCTCACGTCATCCGCATCCACGCTGGATTTCTTTGCGTGACTCGAGTAAATTTTTGCATCTTCCAAGATGGTAGTCACGTACCCTTTGAAAAAACAGAATCTCTCTTTAAGGCTGCATTAAAAGAAAGAAACCTTCCTCTTCCCCAAACTCCCCCAGCTGCCACCAAAACCACTGCTTCAGAAAGTCACAGAATCGTTCTGGTTGGAAAAAACCTCTAAGATCATGAAGTCTACAATGCGTCCACTTCTAAACCACGTATCTAGACAGCACCATACCTAGACAGCTTTTAAACACATCCAAGGATGGGGATTCTACCACTTCCCTGGGCAGCCTGGTCCAGTCT
>NW_010169442.1:0-334 GCF_000695765.1 Mesitornis unicolor
GGTCCCCAGGTCCCTGTGCCACCCCCACATGGCTCATAGCATTCAGGGTCCCTGTGTCACCTCCATGGGGTCCCCACATTGCTCCTATGGGACATCAGGTCCTTGCACCACCCCCACGGGATCCCCAGGTTACCCCATGGGATTCAGGGTCCCCATGCCACCCCTATTGGGTCCCCACACTGCCCCTATGGGGTTCAGGGTCCCTGCGCCACCCCTCCATGGGATCCCCAGGCCACCCCCCAGTGTTCATGGTCCGTCCCCCCCATCCCCACTGACGCTGAGGTGGGCGCTGGTGACGGTGACGGTGGCCTGGAGCCCCAGGGAGATGTTGGGC
>NW_010169442.1:607-2905 GCF_000695765.1 Mesitornis unicolor
GGCCTGGGCAGAGGAGAGGCACTGGATCTTCTTGATTGAACAACCCCATGTACCAGTACAGGCTGGGGACTGCGCTGTTGGGGAGCTGTGGGGCTGGAAAGGACCTGGGGTGTTGGTGGCAGCAATGCCCATGAGCCAGCAATGTGCCCTTGAGCCAAGAAGGCCAACGCCATCCTGGGCTGGATGAGAAGGGGTGGTTGGAGGGCAGAGAGGTTCTCCTGCCCCTCTGCTCTGCCCTGCCCTGCTCACACCACAGCTGTAATTTTGGGTCCGGTTCTGGGCCCTCAGGTCAAGGACAGGAACTGCTTGAAAGAGTCCAGCAGGGCCACAAAGTGATGGAGGGAGTGGAGCATCTCCTGCTGAGGAGCGGCTGAGGGAGCTGGGGCTCTTGAGCTTGGAGCAGAGGAGACTGAGGGGGGGCCTCATTCCTGGGGATCCATTGGGAAAGGGCAGTGTCAGGAGGAAGGAGCCAGGCTCTGCTCTGGGATGGCCAATGCCAGGACAAGGGGCAATGGTCCCAAGCTGGAGCACAGGAGGTTCAAGCTGAACATGAGGACAAACTTTGTCAGTGTGAGGGTTCTGGAGCATGGCCCAGGCTGCCCAGAGAGGTTGTGGAGTCTCCTTGTGTGGAGACACCCAAAGCCCTGGCCGTGTTCCTGTGTGACTGCTCTGGTGATCCTGCTCTGGGGGGGTTGCACTGGGGGAGCTTTCCAGGGCCCTTCCAACTCCTCATACTCTGGGATTCTGTGACACATCTGAACACGTGTGCACCACAAACACGCTCAAAACACACAGCTGCCCACATGTGTGCACCCCGAGCCCGCTCCCCGCACACACGTGTCCCTACCTCTGCGTGGATGTTGGGCACGGAGCCGGTGAGGCCGTTCTCAGCGATGGCGCTGTGGGAGCTGTTGGGGGAGCTGGGCCCGGAGCCGGGGGCGCTGCTGCACACGGAGGACACTGCAGGGGAGGGGAATGGGGGTCACACGGGGACACAGCATCGCCCCCACCCTGCCTCAGTTTCCCCTACCAAGGTGGGAAGTGCGCACACACACAGGCATGCAAAGAAACAAGCATGTGTGTGCATGCACGCTGCACAAGTATGGCCATGCACGCTGTAAACACACACACGTATACACACGATGCACAAGCACACGCATCCACGTGTTGCAAACGCATGCACAGACACACACGTTACAGATACATGCGTGCACACACGCTGCCCAAGCACGCATACGCACACAGCGTAAGCACACATGTTGCAAATGCACGCACGTACACGTTGTGCAAGCGTGCACAAGCACATCACACAAGCACGTGTGCATAAACACGTGCACACACACACGTTGTACAAGCACACGCTGCAAGTGCACGCATATGGTGCCCAAGCACAAGCGCACACGCTGTAAATATAAGTACGTACCCACATTGCACAAGCATTCGCATGCACAAGCACACGTGTGTGAGAGCACGCATGCTGCACAGGCACGTATAAACACACGTGCACGTACGTGTAAGTCGCACAAACACGTTTGCACAAGCAGACACGTTGCACATCTGTGTCCGCACGCTGCACGAGCACGTGCATGTGCATATATCACACACACACAGAATGGCTCGGTTGGAAAAGCCCTCCGAGATCATCACGTCCAACCGCTCCTGTCTACCCCCTAAACCATATCCCTAAGTACCTCGTCTACCCGCTCTTTAAACACATCCAGGGATGGGGACTCCACCACCTCCCTGGGCAGCCTGTGCCAGCTTCTGACGACCCTCTCAGTAAAGAACTTCCTCCTTATCTCTGACCTGAACCTCCCTTGGCACAGCTTGGTGCCGTTTCCCCTTGTTCTATCCCCCATCACCTGGGAGAAGAGCCCAGCACCCACCTCTCTCCAAGCTCCCTTGAGGCAGTTGTAGGTGGTGATGAGGTCTCCCCTCAGCCTTCTCTTCTCCAGGCTAAACAAGCCCAGTTCCCTCAGCCGCTCCTCACAGGCACACATGCATTTACACACATGCATTTACACACACGTTGCCCAAGCACACGCATGCACCCGCCCTGGCAGTCAGGAATCAGACGCAGGGTCCCGCCCGGAAGCCTCCATCACCGCCCAGTCACCACTTGGGGAAACTGAGGCAGGGCCCGCGCTGTCCCCCTCACCGGTGATCTCGACCGCGCGCTTCCTGCAGGCGCTGAGGACGCCGTCCCTGTCCCTGTCCCTGTCCTTGTCCTTCCTGCGCAGCAGGGGGCTGCTCCGGCGCTCGGCCACCTTCTGTTTTAACCGCGAGCGCACTTTCAGG
>NW_010169443.1:0-632 GCF_000695765.1 Mesitornis unicolor
GCTTTATTCCCTGGTTGGTTTGTTTTGGTTTTATTTTACTTATTCTCAGATTTCTCCCTGTCAAAATTTTGGCTTGCAGAGAGCTTTGGCCATACAAATTCATGGGAGGTTTTCCTCACCGATAAGGGGAGAGAGAGAGAGATAATCTCACCTGAATTTCCCCTGGGGCAAAGAGATCTTCAACCAAGGTGAAGTGTTTAAGGAACATGGATGTATACAGAAATGTTATGTTACCCAAGAGGATCGTTATTGGATCTGCCCATTTCACCCATTTTTTCAGGAAATAGCGATGACCAAGTCACCGCTTGAATCAAACCCAGAACAACCTGCAGCACTGGAGAGCTAAAAGCAGTGGTGTTTGCAAAGCGTTACCCTTCTGAGAAGTGGCCTGGAGCACTTGGTGATCGTATTGTGCATGCCCAATACAAACTGGAGATCACGTTTGAGAGGCTGAGTCAGCGTCCCATTAAGCAGAGGGTCACCAAGACCATGTAAAACAACTTCTTTATCTCTTTCTCTATTTCACCTGATCTGTGATGTGCACTTGCCAATTAAAGTACTAGACAACTTGGATGGACCAGAAGTTCCTTTCTTTCTCAATTTTCCTGTTTCCACTACTGATATAAAAAAAA
>NW_010169444.1:0-6494 GCF_000695765.1 Mesitornis unicolor
TACCGGGCTTGCCTGAAGCTCAGTCGCCTCCTCTCGCCCCAGCCTGAAGGGTGCCAGCACCCGCCCTGTCACGGCGCCTCAGCGAGCACCTCCATCCTCCTGGCAGCTCCGTGCTGGCCGGTGGGGCTGAGCCGGGCCCAGTGCTGAGGCAGTGCTGTAATCTGAGGCCGTCCTTCTCCTCAGGCTCCTTTTCATGAAAAGCCTTAGAAAAAAAGTGCTTTTTCCTCCTCTGCAGCCTTAGGGGTTTTTTTTCGGAGTCGGCAGTGGCTGAGATTTGGGACTGTTATGTTTGGCTGCTGCCGCAGGCACACAGGCAGCTGTGAGAGGGGAGGAATTCCTCAGACTCCACTTGTGAGCTCTTGTATTAGGATTTACTCCAGCTTCTCCCTTCTGTTGCCTTACCAAGGGGAGCTGGAAGCATGGATACACCTGGCTGGTAGACTGGAGCCTGAGGGAGACATGGGAAGGGAGTGATTTTCTGTTGGTTACAGAACAGAGTCAAGAGATGTTGCTGTCTGCTGGAGATTTTCCGCACTTCTCCAACTGACATCATAAACTAAGCTGACAGATCATTCTCCCTATCTAATAGTTGCATCTACGGCAAGAGGTTTTGTTGGCAATGTATTAACCTGAAGGTGCGGGTTTTTTTCACGTTTCCACTGAATTGGGAAAAGAACTTTCCCACTAAAAACAGTGATGTCAGCTGGGCGTTACCACTTCAGGTTTCCTACTATTATGAAATACTTTTACAACAAGAAAAAGTCCCTATTTTGTAGTCTCGATTTTAAAAAACCCAGCCTCCCTCTCCAGTGCTTTCACCCATCTGAAATAGCCCTCAGGATGAGAACTGTATCAGATCTGCCTCTACAATGCTTATCCACATTCCCTGCGATATTGCCAGCACTTCCCAGCTGCCGGATAAACAACCGCCCATCAGCTGGCAGCAGTTGCTTCATTTTGGGTATTGCCAGCCTTCCCGAAAACGGGGTGAGGTGCGTTGGATCTGCAGGTGTAAGCCTGACTGCATGGGAGTCAGAGAAAACAGACACTGAATTAAAAGGTGGTTTCAACAGCCAAGAAACGGGGCAGCTGCAGCAGAGAACTGCTCGTTCACATGCTTTTCTTTAAATCTAACATTATGAACTGATCAATAAAACTCCTACATGAATTCAATCATATAAAGTAAGAATCCCTTTACTTTTACATTACACTAATCTTACCAGGCATCATACTTGTTTTTAATCCACCTTCTGTTGAAAGATTGCAGTATGTGAAGTTTTGAAGCCCTGGTAGTTTGGGCCAACACCTGTGTTAGATGAGCTACAAACACCTTTGCCGTGAATGGCACCCCAGAATGACATTGAAAGTTTTGGGTTGTTTGTAACATACCAAGAAGTGATGGAAATGGAGTTTTAAGTCCCATTTGCAGACTTAGCTCAACTTTCATTTGAGCTACAAAAATGTACAGTGCTGCTGATTCAAAGGAAACCCACAGCAGGTGAGGTGTGCTGGAGTCTGTTCAGAAGTGATTCGGGAATCGTTCGTGTCCCACTACAGACCCACGCTGATTAATCACATCGTCCTAGCTCCCGGTGTATTCTGGTTATTTACAATGACTGTCAAAACATTCCGATAACATAAAAACATTTCAGAGTAAATACAGAAGAATGTTTTTCCACTTGATTTATTTTCATAATAAACCAATTAAAAATACAAAAGACAAGGACCCAAGGTTCAGAGGGCTCCATCATTTAAAAATTTGTCTTTAAATACAAATTCACTCTGTAATATGGATACATATAACATTAGACCTCTAAACATAATGATCTTATTTGCATCTATCAAAAATTCATATGGAAACAAATTAGCTGAAAAAACTTCCTTGTGACATTGAATGTACATTATTTACAATCAAAAAAGCTCTCTTAGCAGTATTAATCTCCAAATACCTGCATAAATTGTATATATTTCATTTCCCTCCCCCCTTACAAAATAATCTGAAGTAGAAAGCAAGATTGTTAAGCTTCATAGTTGCAAAATGGCCTGAAACGTTTGCACCTGTAGTGATGCCGTTAGCTTCTGTCATTAAATATATCTGATGTTTTCATATAAAATACAGACATGGCATTGTCCATTACTGGAATAAATGTTTTGCGTACTCTCAATAGGAGTGTATATTCCATTCTGCACACACAAGAGCTTGTGCTGCAAAAATTGCAAGAGGATACCTGGTTATCAAAGTCTAAAACTGGTGTCATTCACCAGTATAAAACCCATACTTGCTCATAAAAATTCATATGCATGGAATGAAAACGTCCCACTAAAAGTAACTGTTGCTTTAAAAGTTAAGTGATACATGTACAGATTAAACAGAAAAGGTTATAACAACATTACTGCAATGCAGATTGGCAAGAGACTGAAAAGATACAGTAAGAAAGAAGTTTGAAACTTTGGCCAACAACCTCAGGAGAAAGTCTTCATAGCATAAAAAGCATGTTCCTTCATGCCTGTATTCTGAAACACAAGTAATATATGATTTTATTTATATGATAACATTGAGCAATTAACAAAATCAAAATCCATTCTAAAGCATGAATTCTAACAATTAACTGCAGAAATTAGGTAGCTTTGCAACATCTTGCTTCAGAATCAAATCATATATACATAACTGAAAAGGTCCCATCACATTTATGAAAATAATTATCCACAGGGTCTTTTAAAAATTTATTAATTAATATGAGCTGGGTTCCAATGGCTCATTTTCTTGCTTCACTTGCACGTTAGATGGGAAACCATTCGAACTGGACACGACCATCACAAACGGTTGCTGCTGGAATCTCTGCTCCGACTGCTCCATATCATCTGATCTGTCACTGTCTTCTTCTTTTATCCCTCCTTGCATGCCGACCTGTTTCGTTTCTGGCGCTTTAATAACCGAGGTGATCACCGTGCCCGACGGATGAGCTACCACCTGCGAGCTGCTGGGCGAAAATGTTACCACTGGGGTGGTGGCACTGAAGGATGGAGACGAAGCCATGTTGACTGTTCCATTGCAAATTGTCTGCACGCTGCTGGTGAGCACCTGCTGGACTTGTGCTGGGCTCAGCACAATCGAGGAAGGGGGCGAGACTGGCTTCTGGGACTGCAGCATGACGTTTTCTTTAAGCACCGTCATGGGTTGAGAAGTAGGAATGGCTTGTAAAATGAATTTTTGGGGCGTTGTTGCTGAGGCTGGATCCGTGCTGGCTATCACTGTAGTAAGAGGCACTGTCTGGAGTGTTACAGTATGCAGCTGCTGATTTCCAGGAGAAACAACCACCGGGACTTGGGTTGGAGTCTGTAAAGTCCTATTGAGATTAGAAAATATTATAGGGTCAGAACACTTCCGTGCTGAGTTCTGAAAAATAATTATAGATTTACCATTGAAAAATCACTTGGCATCGTCAACATTTCATTTGCCCAATGGTTCCAAAAGGGGTAGCAGTCACTCTCCTAATAAAACAAGAACAGGTCCTGACACCTGAATTCAGCAACTCCATTCCCAAAATAAAGGTGCCCTGCATGAATACTGCCATCACCAAACTGAGCAGCCTGCCCTTGAGACAGTCAGTAGTTCATCAGAAAACCTGGGAATCGCACCTAAAATCTCCTCGACCATCAGCCAACATCACAAGCATGACATACATGCCATCTATTTCACAAAGCACCCTAGAGTAATTTGTAAATCATGAGCCTAAATAATTCATAAGTCAAGGCACAATTCTCCTGACATCTGTATATACATTTACCAATATGCAAAAGTATCTGCACTGTAACAGCGAGTTTGGGCAGGACCTTCTAACACTCCAAAACACAGAGTTCTCTGTCTGCCAGGCTTGCACGCTCCTTCTGGTAACGCAACTGAACAGAATTTGCTCCCAAGACATCACTTTACATTAGGAATGATTCCATCAGTTGCAGGCTCCCACACTTGAGTACCGCGTTACTTCCTATACAGTTGGAGGGTTAACAGCTACACAGTACACAGCTAAGAGATGTGGCCATGCCCTCCAGTCATGCAAATAAAAACAAAACAAGCAAACAAAGAACCCAAACCACATCATACTCCTGATGAAGCAAACTATTTCCAGGGGAGGGAAAGAAGGGAAGGCTAACTGCTTCAATGCCCTCCCACAGCTTGCACCAGCCCACCGTGCCACACTGTCCCCAGCAATCTTCTCTTTCCTGTCCTACAAAGTTCTCTCCAACCTTCCTGCTTCTCTTCAGTGTTTCCTCCTGCCCACCCTCTTCCCCTTTTTTAGTTTTAAGTTCTCCCTTGTGTTTTCTTGAACATATTTCACCCTGACCAAATCTAAACATAACTGTCTCCTCCTCCTCCCAGCTTATTTATACCCCTGCTGAAATCACTTCAGATGTAAAGCAATTTACTGTCAACACTTGTACTTTCAAGTTCATGCAAAATACTGCATACTTTTCCTACTGAAGACTGGTCCTCAAAATTGCCATAAGGGTTGCCTGCAATACATCTACCAGGGAATGTCCTCCTTTCTATAGCCCTTCTACCCATGCAGTACCTATTTTTTTACAGCTCTGTGAAATCCTACTTGCCAGTGTTTAGTCATTGACTGAGTCAGATCAGACTCAGCATATCTGAAACTTCAGTTTAAAACCACATTCTGGCTATCACAGTTACAACAAAAAGCTTACCGAAGCAGGACTTATGTGATGTTGAAGCTACAGGGCAATGTGGATGCAGATGTTGCTGCTGGTGGTAATCCAGTTCACAGATTGCTCCAGCAAAAGCAGCTCCAGTAACGCAGCTGGTGTCAGGCTCAGAGCACATCTGTACTCCCTGAGCATCCTCCAGCTGCCAGTCCCAGCTGCAGGCAATCTTTTCCCCACCTCTTATGTGACCCAAAATCCGCATCTGTAGCTTTCTCTTCCTCACAAGAAAGAAGGTTGCACTACCTATGCTGCTATAGCAAAACAAATCCAAATCCTTGCCCACGAGGTTCCCACTTATCACAGAGGTCATAACAATCAGACACAGAATTTGATGTGACTGACACCAGAGTCGATTGCAAGCTCCTGTTTCACACAACTGGAGTGAGCCCACGGAAGAAGCTCATGGAAATGGGGGCTGGCTGGAAGCGATTACCCATTAAGTTACCCATTAAGAGTGATCACTTCTTTATTTCCAGCTTCAGAGAACTTGGTGATGCACAGCAAATACCAACAACTGAGCTTGAAGTGCAAGGCTCAGAATGAGAGCACCAAGACCCACACCAAGTCTGCTAAGGGTTATCAGTGCTCTTTTTCCCTCTCCCAACCCTCCCAGAAATTCCACTGGGACTTTAACAGAAAAATCATAAATGTGTCAGAAGTAGTTTCTAACAGCATCAGGGAACCCACTAGCTTTTAAAAAAACCCTTTAAAAAAACCTCCAAACTACCTACAGTTAAACAAACTTGCAGTAAAATAAAAATGTCACATAGATACAGCTCAACCCAGGAAAGTTTACAGAGACCAGCAATTGAGTGGAAGAGCTAAGAAGGAAAGACAACCGACATTTGCCATCAGAAAAGCATTAAAGGCATCAAAAGTAGATACCAAGCCAGCTCTTTAAATCCATGAAGAAGCTTACTTGAGCCTGAAGGACTAAGATCAAGTGGCAGTTTTGAAAGCAGCAGCAGAAGCCATCCAAGTGTTTGAAGCTACTTTCTTGTTCTTTAGCTGTTTTGTTTAAAAACAAAATAGTACAAATAAAAGCTTCTAACTGCTAAATGGCTGTAAAGGATAAACTCAAAAAATAGTTACTGGACCTAACCAATGCAGAAGGTCTGCAAAGCGCTAGGAGCAACAGCTCTGAGAGGACCAAACCAGACCGTTGGTCTTGGCATGCTGTAGTGAGTATTTGCATATTGATTTTGAGCCATTTTACTTCTCTTGAAAGCAAGTCCCACCGCTGTACATCATGCTGTGACTAACAGTTTACTCCAGGCACTCTACCTTCTCCATCAGTGAAGATACATATATGTGATACACATATATAAACATGTATATACGCATATGTGTACACACATACAGAGTGTGAACTTGCTACAGGGAAAGCAGGCAGCAGATGTCTGTACAAGCACAGGATGAATTAGCACACAGTACCATAAATACACACTGTTATTTATGCTAATGGTGGCCAAGCAAGACATTTCCCTTAATTGGTAAGACTACAGACAACTGTGTCTGTTGACATACTAAAATTCTACCTGCTCAAATTATTTGCCTTGAATATAATTGAAAAAAAAATACAGATCTAGTTAATAATTTTGCCTGTTTTATTAAAAAAAAGGTAGTACTTAAGGTGCTCTGTTAACACTGGGCTACGTTATTTTAGGTGCTTTGAACTTTGCTGTGCTTCTGAAGCTGCTGTCAATTTGCTAACGCCCTTCCTACTCTAAGGCACAAATCTATTGGGTGGTTACTTCAGAAGTTCCTGC
>NW_010169444.1:6525-34201 GCF_000695765.1 Mesitornis unicolor
AAAAGAACAAGAACATTGAGCAACAGGGATGAAAAGGAAATGCTGCCATAAAACAGTCTGGTTACAACGGAGAAAAGAATGACAAAAATTCTGAAGTCATTTTAGCTTAGCAGAAAATGATCATCTATTGCTTGGTCCATTTGTTACTATTAACAGCCTAGAATTGTGGAGAATCTTATTAGCTCATCAAGAGGTACCTAGTGATAAAGCAAGCTAAGTCACAGGCAGGAAAAACAAGTTTATTCATGGTAATTTAAGTGAAATGTACGAAATGGAGAAAGGGAGAAGATATCAAAAAAATACTGAAGCTACAAGCCAAGGTAAACAAAGCGTTTCAGAGCACAATAAGAAAATGAAAAAAGGCAATATTAAGAAATACATAGAGAGAGGTAACAGAGGAGAATTCCCTCTCCAGCATACACATTGTTCAACCTATGGCTATAGGGGACAAGATAGCCTTGAGATAAATGGGCAAATTTCCAGGGAGCTTCCCAATTTGTTCAACTGAATGCTTGCAAACAACTCATTCCAGAAAGCTAGGAAGAGCAGGAAGGTGCAGGGCTGGGATGTGCTGTTAAGAGCTGCTTCAGATGCCCAAGTTGAGGCAATCTCTTTGGAGTGACGACAGGAAGCATCAGCCAAATGCAACTCAGGAGCTCTGCCCGCACTGCAAACTGCTCCACAGCTGCACTCCTGCACATGATCCTCAGTCATCAGCAATCTTGTCAGTACTTCACCCCAGCTGGCCCTTCTAGAGCATGAGCCACCCTGACAGGAGCTGCTAAGCTAGGGGGAGATGTCCATCAGAAGTAGAAAGACATTTGATGCCTTCATGCCCAGTGTGAACACAGCTTCATCTGAGGGCAGAAGTTGCCTGTTCTTGTCTAGCTCTTTGTCTGGACAAGATGGTCTCTTATGTCATGAGGACAGAGGACTCGGCTCCCAAGTCCAGTGTCCTTTTTACTGACCCACATAGTCTTACAAGTCTTCTTTCCAAAACTTTTCAACACTGCACACTCACCCGAACTGAAACTCAGAAACTATGCTACTAACAGAGACCTGCAGAAACACCACCTCTTTTGACAGTGCCAAAGACATGGAAAGAGAGCTCCTGTGGACAGCTTCTCTTTATGCAGAAACAAAATTAATCTGTCAAGCTGACTCTGAAGTCCCTTCTGCTGTAAGCAGCCTTCTTCCTACCTACTGCAGAAATTAAATCAGAAATGGGCTTCTAGTGCAGGCCTTCCTTTAGAGCATGAAGACGCCAACTTGTACCAACAGAAGATGACTGTCTACCTGCAAACAGAAGCAAAGCCCGCCCACCAATGCTGGCTGATCAAATAAGGCTTTCCAAATATTAGCCAGGAGTAATTTCTGATTATCCAGAATTCCTCAGCAGGCATCATATTCCTTCACTCACATTTCCTATCAAGTCCCAGGGAGCACCAGTGAGCTCTTTACAGAGACCGACACCTCTGATGGTTTTTATTCAGCATACTCATAGGGATGGCAGAGGAGCAATGGGCTACAACATTAGCTGACATCATGAGGATTTGACTCTCATGCTTATTCAGGGAAAAAGAAGTGAAAGCAGATGGTCAATGTAAAATCTCAGTAGGACAGTGCCAGATTGCCTCCCTGTGTCTGTGGTTACACAAGCTCGAGCTAAATCAATATAGATAGGGTGTAAAGTATGATCACAGAACATAATGGTGACATTCACTGCACAACTAACACAAGCTAACATCTGTGCATGGCACAAGATGAAGATACTTCATGTGAAACAGCAGCTGTAATCACATTTTCAGAGTTGATAAACTCACACCAGACAAATCTGTCTATTTTTCAGCATCAGCATAACTGCAGTCGGACCACCAATACATCATAGCTTGGACACAGAAACAGATTATGGAAGAATAGCAAAAGGATGCGTGTTTGCCTGGGGTAGACACGAATTTCAAAGGTAATTCCCTCTGCTTATCCACTGTGTTGGCATAGTGTTGACTTCCTCAATGTTCTTACACAGAACGCTCATGCCCAGAAGAAAGACTGTTCACCTTCAGCTACTTCCTTCCTTCTCCTCTTGAATGAGGATCTTGCCACTGTGGTCCACGCTTGTGTCACCTTCAGGAATGAATTACTGCAAGGTCTTCTACCCAAAGGCTGCAAAAAGGTGAAAGCTGTGGCTGATTTGTATGTAGCAGTTCTCCAGTTCAGAAGTGAACGCACACAGAGCACATCCCACTGGTCCTCTGTGGCCTGCGTTAGCTTTTTCCCCAGGTGCAGAACAGAGTCAGATACTGCTCTTCTAACATGCTCTGTCCAAGCTATCACAATGACAACTTGAAAATACAGGAAAGAAACAATAAACTGGATTTTGATGAAAACGTTGTGTTTAAAACCTGAATTCTGCTAAAGCACTGCACAGAATCTGTTAGCAGTCAACTAATGGCAAGTTTCCTGCTACGCAGAGCTGCCAGCTAGATTCAGCTATGGCTCATACAGTGTTAACAAACAGAGACACAGAATTTTAAATTACTTGCAATAAGATCTTCTTTGAACTGTTAGTAACATGAGAGCCTCTTTTCACTCCATCCACAAGCCATTCCATCTTAAATCACTACTACTCTTGATAAAGGCAAGTGAAAATGCCTCTCTACCTGCAGCCCCAGTCATTTAAGGGAGTAATTGAATTTCCCAGACATGGACACTTGAGAGCCCCGTACGATGTCCTAGTCAAGGAAAAGTCCCTGGTCTTACAGGTGACATACACTTTCTGCAGCAACAGAAAGGATGCCCTTTACACTCAAAATGACCCAATGAACGTGGAGCTGAATCCCAGGCCTACGTCAGTGCCTCTGAATCCCAAATTAAAACAGAGTTACTTCAATAAACCAGAACCTCTGGTTAACCTCTGTCAGTTATTCTGGTTTAAACTGAACAATTTTACAGGCGCTGAATTCAAAGACTTTTTTAAAAAAGCTGGCTCATTGGAAAAAGTTAGAAACAAAATGCTCATCCAGAGAGGCATTTTTATTTTTGTCTTATCACTGGAAACAGGCGGCGCCAAATTCAGCTCCCGGTTACACGACTGGAGACTGCAGTAACTGAGCCAGAGTGGTCAGACCTGCAGAGCGGTGAGTTTCCAACTCTGAATATTCCCACTGGGGATACTGGATGTCTTTCCCGGTCTGCAAAACCCAGTTTGCATGGCCTGACCCTGCTCTTGCCCCCTTTCCCAAGCTTGGGGTAGCACCACACCACAGCCTTTCTTGTTTAAGCACTGGGGCTGAAGAAGAAGCACCTACCCCTGGTAAGCAACACTTCTGGTCTCCCCTGCATACAGCAGCCAAATTGTTAAAAAGCCAATTGTTTTGACCTCTAATATCCACAATATTTTCTCTATAGTATGTGGTCAATCCCATAATTAATTTTCTTCTCATAACACAACAGAAGCAAATTACTGCAGAGGGAAGAACATTGATTTCCGTGAAGAAGAGAGAAGAACATTTATATGAATAAAACTTTAGAAGCTACATTATGTAAGACAAATTATATGGGTCTAAGATGTTTGTGCTTCAAAGCAGAGCCCAACCACTAACCAGAACAGGTCAGAAAAACTCTCGAGGATAACTCCCAAAGCCTGGTGGCCCTTTCTCCCAAATGTCCTTGACTGCCTATGTGCCCCAATCTCTGAACAGCGACTGGCAACCAGTGTTGCTATTTGTCCTCATGCTTCCTTATAAAACTACTATAAAGTGACTCCAACCACAGCCTCACAGAGAGGTGCAAACATCAGATTTGTCAGCTTTTGTTCTACAATGGCAATTGTACATGCTGTACATTTTCAAATCACGTAGACCACTCATTTCATCCTTATGGAAGCTCCACTGCATTCAAACCATGTACAAAAATAGGTTCATCTGCTAGAGACTTATGGCTGCTTGAACAAACCAACCCAAAATCCAGTTCCTTTGTTTTAGCCTTATTATAAAACAAGACCCAAAATATATGCTCCAAAAAATGTTCAGTGTGTCCTACCTCACCAAACTATTTGAAGTTTGCATTTTGAAACTGAGCAGAAATGTATCTGTCATAAATTGTATTTTGAGAGCCTGGAATGGGTAGTGCCCAGGACTCATCAGCACCTTGGTTTTCAGCTTGGCCCATCCTGGTTAAAAGCGCACACAAAAAAATTTGAGGTTGTGGTTCTTATTTTCATTGTAACTGCTCACACACCTTAGTACATTCTTTCTTAATTCACGATACTTCTACACCATTCAGTAATTACGTACTCTACCGAAAAGATCCAATGGGTCTTTTTATATTCCTTCACCTGAGACACTGTCATCTTGGCCAAGGAAGGTGCAATTAAGACTTCATGGAATAACATTTTAAGTTACTAACACAGGATTAGTTCCAATGCAATAGAGAACACTCAGGCTTTAAGGCCTTTACTTCACTGGAACTTGACACGTGTATCAACTCCACTACTTTTTTCCCCTTAGCTCATTGCCCAAGGTCCGATTGTGAAACACCATGATGCAATAACTGATGTCCTAATGTCACTGAGCAGCTTTCCAAATGTTAGGCTGGACTTCTTGCTGCCAGCCTTATTAGGTCTTAGAGATACTTCTGTTTGTTGTTGCCATTTTTTATAACCTCTACACTGTTGACATGATTTTGATATGTAATCTACTGTGGGTCTAGCCTAGAGCTATTTAACTCTGTAAATTGCTGAACTCTTGCCCATGGATGTTTAATAGCATTATTCTACTGACTTAAATGGTACTGCAGAGCTTCAGTTATGTCTGTCTATATTCATTTCCTTTCACTGTACTACACTAGTCACTTTTTATAACTTACAAGTAATTAAATCCTTCATCAACCCTGAAATCACAGGATTGCATTGTACAGAGTAGCTTCGTTCTAAGCTTTAAAAAATTTCAAGATGTCACCTTGATGAAGATTTTTATTAATTTTCTAAATTAATTCAAAAATGGTTGGTTAGGGGTTGCTTTGGTCAAATTCTTCATCATTATCTTTCACACAAACTCCTGATCAAATATAACTCTTCCCTCCGCTCTGTGCATCTTGAACTAATTCTAGTTGGTTACGACAATAAGAGAAACACAATTTGATTTCAAATTTTAGAATTAAAAGGCAAATGAAAATAGATTTTGTCTCTTAAAAATCGTTACTCTTTCCAGTTTGTTTTACAGTGCTTACAAGTAACTATGAAAAGGATTTTTGCTTTCATGGCTCAATGATTTCATGGCTCAATTCCCTTGCAACCTTACTAACCAGTCAATTTCTCTTTTCAGTGTGAATTTTTCATATTGCAGCATAAATGAAAACATTGCATATTTTTTTAGAAAATAAAAGGATTCAAACTAGGAAGTCAAGGGATAATTTTAACATTTGGGGTTTTTTTTCCCTTAAGGAAAAAAGGGATAATATAACTTTTTTTCTTGATGAAAGTTGCAGTCTTGGGTTTGTCATTTCCTATATATAAATCTTCAGCTTCCTCAACTATTTGGTTACCTCTAGAAACATTTCATACTGATTCTATTATATCAGACACTGGAGGCTGATATAAAGAGTTTCAGTTCTTCTTTCAGTTCTTCTGAAAATCCTTGCTGTTACTGCTGTTCTGGATTTTCTTTTTATATGAGTGGAGCTTTAATAACTGACTAACTTTTACAAACATCCCCTCTAGTAGCAGAGATGAGAGATCAAAACTTATTCCTTGAAAAAGGAAGACATTATTTGGTCTCATTCATGTTATCACTTACTTCTGACAAAATTGCATGGTTAACCCCAGATAGTCAGTACCACTTCAAATCTATCGGTGGCTCTGGATGTACTTTTCAAAGGAAAGAACAGAGGAAGGGAGCAGGAAATAGCTTTATTCCATTTTGTGGTACAAAATGCCAAACACTGTAACAGTGATGTTAACAGAGCAAATCTCAAAGAAAAAAAAGTTATGTTCATAGAATCACAGAACGGTTTGGGTTGGAAAGGACCTTGAAGATCATCCAAGTCCAAGCCCCTGCCATGGGCAGGGACACCTCCCACCAGACCAGGTTGCTCAAAGCCCTGTCCAACCTGGCCTTGAACACTTCCAGGGAGGGGGCATCCACAACTTCCCTGGGCAACCTGTGCCAGTGTCTCACCACCCTCACAGTAAAGAACTTCTTCCTCAGGCTAGCGTAAAACCAGGGGTAAATGACTGCTTTTAAAGACTCTTCAATTCAGATGGTGCTGCTAACACAGGTAGGTGCAAAGGAGCCACAATGCTTAAATGCTGTGTAGTGTTAGCCAGCTGAATTAGAAATTACCCATGGAAGTATGACTGACTCCCAGAATAGTCTGCACATACTCAACTCCCATGAGATTACTCTGTTAATTGTTTTCTACAATCAAAAGAACACACTCTTGTAACAGCAGCAAAATGTTAAGAGTAGATAACGCGGAGCTTTTCCCTGTTGTAGCTGGGGACAACACAAAAGATGAAAGACATGGCAAAAAATGCTTCAGAAGAAAAATTAAGAACCAAGAAGGAAAATCTTTTTGAAGGAATCATGCAGACACACCATGTATAATTCAAAAGTGACGACACCAAACGGTGAAAAAGCAGAGCCATGAAAATAACAGCCTCTGCTGCGGGACAGAACTGATGATACCAATTTTAAAGAAAAGTTGTGTATTTTTCTGCTCTCAAGGATTTGCATCAGGCCTAATACCACAGGACAGACAAGCTTTCCTCCACCGAAGGCAGAGCATTTCTGAGCGCATACATCGCAGTACGCTGCAGTAACTCCCAATTCCTAGGATCAGCAACAAAGATGCTGTTTCACTTCGACTGAACCAGGAAATGAGCAACATTTTGAAGCACAACAAAGAATCTGGTCTATCTAGCCATCATCCAGTGCATTTATTATTATTCACACATTTATTTTCTGTACATTTTCTTACCTTATATTCTGAACCGAAGGATTTAACGTTTCATCCGGAACATTACTGGTTACAGCTGCATGTCCTTCCGCGAGGGGCTGCAATGGCTGCATTACGTGAACTGTCCGAAAAAGCTGCGTGGGATGTACTGGCTGCGGAGACTGCATTGTCCTCAAAACTTCTGAAGTCAAGCCAGGTGTCTGCCGCTGCACAACCTCTCCGTGCTCCTTCAGCTTAGCAGGCTTTGCGTTTCCTGTTTTGAGCACTGCGGTTGAGCCTCCCTTTGTTCCCGTGTTCGTGGACGCTCTAGACCTGCTCGATTGGTTTCTGTTGGCCACAGGAGTTGAGAGCAGACTTGAATCTGATGATTCAGTGCTAGGGCTTGCGTCCTCATCATCTATATAGACGAGATCTTTTGGCATTTCTTTAAATTGATAGACTAGGCGCTGACCTTCTACTTTAGCCAGTATTCCTCTTTGGTAATAGTATCTGTGTAAACCATACACACATCAAGTTACACAGCGTTTTTTGCCAAAAAAAACAAATAAACAAACAAAAAGGCAACAGCCCCCACAGACAGTAAGACCAGCAGTAATGAGTAGAAGCTTAATGTTCAATATTTCAAGAGCCTAGTTTCTTCATGATAAAGGAATGGCCAATTTAATAGCGTAATTTCTCCTCAAACAAATTTCTTTTACTAGTATTTCTTGTCACCTTTAATTGCAGCATCAAATAATTGAGGAGGAAGAGAACTCCATGACTTGGCAGCTCTGTTATCAACTGATAACTGACATCTCTTTAAAAAAGTTGCACAAAACTTGCCATTCTCCCCTGGACTCATACAGCTCTTTCAGTTACCTGAATTCATGCTTATTCACCAGTGAGCACAGGCAGACGTTTTAGCTACGACAAAGCAAGGGGAAAAGAACAGGAGAGCACTGCTTCTGTTACATTTACAAATTAACATGGCAATTTGAAATTATGCACACCAAGCTGAGGGGTGAAGAGAAGTGAAATGTATAGCTGCTCAGTTGGAAAATGACACATCAGCAGGTAAGACTGAAGCTCACATCACCCACACTTGTGGATGTCCGCTTATTTTGCACAGTCTTTTCTGCAAAAATGTGAAAAACCCCAGCCCGATGGGCAGAGGCATGTGATGTTTTAAAAGTGTCTGTACACGTAAGTTCAGAGAAACACACACAGACTTGAATTCTAAAACTGTATCTTCCACTGGAAATGGGATCACTTGCAAGAAGCAGAAATAATTTCATTAATACACCTGAATTCAGGATTTTTTTGAGAAAACATTCACCATTTATGTAAAAGGCTTGGCCTACTTGGAATCTGAAGTCTCTTACTTTGTCCGTGGCTAGTTGTGAAAATGCAGTTTTTGCAGCAGCACTGAAAATGTCTGATCTGAGACTGAAGGTTGAAGCTTTGGGGTTGAAGTTAGTAAGGGTTACTTTGAGTGACCTTATTTATTTTGCTTCTCAAGTAACAAATAACTTCTCCATTTCCCAAATTGATAGAACATTATCCCTTTACTGTCGGTACACAAATTAGAAGAGACATTTAATGCATGCAAACACTAAGGCAACGAAACCAGTCTATTATAAAAAATGCACGTACCTGAGAGCTCTACCCATTGTTTCATAATTCATGTCTGGTTTATTTTTGTGTTTGCCCCACAACCTGGACACAGCCTTGGAATCTACCAGTTTGAAAATGCCCTTCTCTCTTTGAGTCCATTTGATATATTTAGGACATGTAGCTTTGTCCTGGAGCAGTGCTAGTAAGAACTCCCAAAGATAAATTGTATTTCCTAAAAGAAAAGAATTTCAGGATACAGAAAAAAAAATAAATCAGTTGATCATATGTTATTAACAATGTAAATAATCTAAAAATTAAGAAGCTGTACCTTTATGAATACACTGTAGTATATCATCAAGACTAGGAAATACTGATGGAAGTGGATGGGAAGGGATTCTTGTTAGTTATTACAATCTGGGTGCTCAAAGACCATAGCCACTGCCTGTAACCTACAGCTGGGTATCAGCCAAGCTACAGTCACCCCATTCCAACCACCACCACTGGACAGCGTTGGTCACCTCTGCGTATGCTTCCCTCCTGCCTAATCCAGTTACAGAAGCAGTCACTATTGCTTTACCTCGAATAGGAACACGTTCAGGTCCATCCTCTGGAAATGCTGGAAATTAAGCCCTTGCTTAAATACTTTGCTGAATTGAGGTGAGTGTTATAATCCTTTAAAAGGCTAAACAAAACCCTTACTTTTAGCAATTAGATTTATATGGGGCAAGCAGTGGCATATGCTGAGGTAGGCAAACCTTCACAAATAAAGTCCAGAAAAAGATTTTTTTTTTAATCCAGTGAGCACTTGCTGATAGACAACACTCAAATTTCATTTTACAGACAAGCAGCCACAAACACTCCTATATGGAAACCCATCACATCCATTCGGTGTTTACCACATATAAAGAAACAGCATTAAAATCAGAGATTGTGAATACTTAAAACTAGTACAAAATCCACATATTCGTTTTTCCCAAAAGCACATTTAAGGAGTCTAAACTCGTATGACTAATGAGATCCTTTTTCCTGCTTTTTTTAAGGCTTTTGGTGTCTGATGTTCTTTTGGACATTTGAAGCTGCACATAAGCTTCTTAGTGATATGCTGTTAGTCTGAGAAAGGAAAAAAATACTTCTTATGTGAAAGTATCACCTCCCACAAGTAGCCATGCAAAAACACAGCAAGGACAGTGTGCACAGAGCTCTGAAGTTTCACGAAAAAATGATCCCTCATGCACCAGAAGGTGACAGGATCTCTTTTGTTAGCTTCAATTTCACCTGGCAGGTTTTTGAACCTTAATAACCACCAGTCCGAACTTTTTCCAACAAGAGGAGGTGTCTTACAAATTAAAACTCCCATACGACTGTATTATAATCTCTATTTTGCAAATATTCAGCAAAGCCAACAACACTGGCAGTACAAAATCTTAATGGCTCCTCCAGCAGGTGAAAACTTCCAAAGTGAGCATCCCTAGAGAAAAATCACTGCCTTTGCACCAAATGTCTCCCAGCTGACATAAAAGAGTCCTCTGTTTGCCCTTGCACACCCTGAAGGCAAAGGTTAAGACTGCTGAGGCAAGGCACAAAGTGAGCCGGGAGTGAGAGCATTCCCAGCCACTCACCATCTAATCCAGGTTGCTTTTGTTGCAGTCGAGACTCAAAATGCTCAGCTGCATCAGGGCAGTCTGAAAATCTGTCACTGCTTAGCCTCTGAAAATGACTGGGAAGAGGAGCGTCTGCCCCTCTGCTTTACGCATAGGCAGAATTTTTAACCTCCTGTGAGTCACAGCAGAAGAAACATGTAGAAAATTCAGTTTTCTCCATACACCACACCAAATAATTATATGGAGAGTTTGGTATTTTAGCATACACAGATACTGAGAGCCAGGCAACTCTCAGGATCTCCCAGCTGCTTCCTTACCATGGCGGGTTATATTAATATACCTTTTACTTAAATTCTATGTTCTTCAAAATGCTACAAATGCTTTTGTGGTAGCTTTTTTTGTAACGGGTAGTGTTTCAGGCAACATGCTCCTTTTTAATTCCTTCTGAATTAGCAATTTTGTAACAATGAAATATGGCGTATCCTTGCTGTCATCAACAAAAGCATTAGGCCCTTCTGCCTTTTAATTTGTGGCTAGCTGCTTTAGTATTTTCTATTATTTCATTTGAGCACTATTTAAAGGGTTCTCTGATACTCTTCTTTCATTTTTACTTAAAAATCAGGTTTTAATTTAAAGAAAAAAGCGGCAACAATGTATACTGAAAATTGCTGGCATTAGCCTGTTAAATATTTATGGCTTGCAAACAGGTCTTTATTTCCTGTGAGTCCAACATTCTTATGTCACCACCTTCCAGGTTTGGCTGGGCTTCTCTTCTGACAAATACTGAACGCAAATCAGTCGCAGGCACTTGTGGTGACACAAGGGAGGCTCATTTCCAGCTCCCGCTGAGCACAGCAGAATTCGGTGGGGGCTGTGGCGTCAGGGTGCCATTCAAACACCAGCCCGGGCACGGGTGTGGGTGCTGGACCCAACAGGACCCAACCGAGCTGCTGACAAAACTGACAGGCACTGCTGAATAGTCCAGTCTGGAGGAAATTATTTATTGTGTCAGTTATGTGGTATTTATTTTTCTTCTTCCTTTTAAACACAGGAGGAACAAAAGAAGTATCAAAACCCCAAGTTTTCTGCCCAAGTCTTCAAGCTCCATTATAATTCCTCAAAATTTAGGGCTTGGTACTTCCTGCTGCCAACCGGCAGCCCTGATTAGTTCCTTATGCAGAATTAAGACACACACAGATGGAAAAGGTTTTCAAAGATCATCTGTCAAAATAACCACAACGCAAGAAACCCTAATACAATGCAAAGTGCTCCCCAAGACTTCCCTCAAAACACAGCAGCCTCTGCGGGAGCTTGAAGAGTTTCCAAGAACCTTTGCTATTAAAGTGACAAATGGGTTGTTCTCCCTAGGAACTGGGTATTTCACCGAGAAATCTTGTGCACTAAGTTTTCACTTGCCATAAGATGAGATGTTACCTACCTCTTAGCATAAGACCTGGTTTTACGCCACAAGAAAATTAGTGAACACTTTCTTTTTACCTGACAAATGTTTCTCTTTACAGGTCACTCAGAAACAATATTATTTTAAAAACTTCAGTGACAACTCTTGGACTTACCCTTTCCATCTTTGTTTTTCTTTCTCACAGATATGTTTGGAGTTGCAGTAGGGGACTCAGGACGCAATGGTTTTGACTTCTTCCCTGAAATAAACCACCAGTAAGCCAAACTGCAGCTTAAAAAGAAGAAAATAAAAAAGAGCAAGGACCTAAAAGCGAAGAGATTTATTTCCCTGATTCAGAGAGGATTCAGTTTCTTTTAAGTTAGGAGCTCAGCTCTAAGTTGAACTTCTTCAGTTTCTACAGCAGGACTGGAGATCCCCTATGCTCTCAGTGTACTTCTAGTAAAGATTATGCTCAATTTACCAAAGTACCTTGGAAATTTCTGTGGCTTTTTAGGTACTCTTAAGTTTACTTTAGGTACACTTAAAATAGTAGAGATAAGAAGAATAAGCTATTAACTGTGGAAAAGAGTTTGAACAGGAAAAGCCAGAACACTATACAGAACACTATTTTGTTTGCTTGGCACCAAAATGAAATTTAGGGATTAAAACAAGATTGTCTGCTTGTTTAATAGACTGGAAGTCCCCACTGACAGCAGCAAACTACACTGTCACATGAAAAAAACATTTCTCAGTCCTATTGTCTTTTACACCTTTATCAACAGTGGCTACCATAAAGGAAAGCCACTTGTTTGTTTTTTAAGACTCGCAGAACCAGCAACAGGCTCTGAAAAGCCACCAGTTTTTAAAGCCGTAAGTATGGTGGCTCTGTCTGGTGAGGAAGACCGAAAGGAAGAAGTTAGTTACAACTGATGAGAAGACTGAAGAGCACTCATCTGGAAATGTTGAGAAATCAACTGTCTAAGCATAAGTGGAGTAAAATATTTAAGTCATGCTGAAGTATTTTTCAACATAAAAGCTTTGACATATTCCTTTATTAGTTCTCATTCCCTGCAGTGGCAGCTTTTACAGGTAATGTACTTCATCAGAAACCTTCCTTATGAAACAAACAATTCCTCTTATCAGGTTTTGCAGTGACACCTTAGTACACTGACAATACCTACATTACTCACATACTACCTCTGCTCATTTGAGAGGCAGAACAGACCAAGCAGACACAGGACTCAGAGAAATGTAATTCTAATAACCCATTGTCATAATTAAAGATCTAAATTTTAGATCTTTACTCTAAAGTCTCCAAGAGTTTTTGTTCTACACAGGCATGACGAATAGGCCTCTGCAATCCTGTACACTGTGACGTTCCACTTTTGGTTTTGTTTTTAGGGGCTGCTTTAGTAAGGAAGCAGCTCTGCTGCAGAGTAAGCATGAGGGTTTTTCACAACCTGTGAAAAAAAACGCAGCTCAGTGCCAGCCTGTGCTGTTTTCTTATTTCTAGACTTTCAGGTATCTGTAAAGAAGCTACAAGAAACACTGGCTTGAGCATTCATCTTTTAAGTCTTGCTTTTAAGTCTTGCTAAGTCCACCTTTGCACCTTTTCCTTTCTCTCTCTTTTTTTGACAGGGCATGGGGTGGAGGAAGAGCTGGTTAAGCTGGGAGAGCTACAGTGAGGAAACTCTATTAACGCCTGGAGTCCTCTAATTTTCTTGCTTCCATTAAGACAGGATTCACGACTGAGGATGGGACATAAAGTTCATCCATCGCCTCGGCCAGTAATGTCTTCCTTGATTTGAATGAAGATGGGAGGGAGGAAATCCTACAATATTGGGGTTTTTTGTGTATCATCATATGAAAGGATAAAGAACTGCTGGAGCACATTTTTAACAGCATTACTGGTTGCAGAACTGTCTGTTTTCCTTCAAATGTCTAGATGAAGTCACTCCTGTACAGATCAGCTTTTACTGCACAAGAAGTCCCTCAGTCCTTTTCTCCCCTTAGAGTTCTGTTATGGGAAGGCTCTGCCAGGTGCTCATCTCATTTCCCCTCTTGTACAGATGTAATGTATGCCATTAAGGAGTGGGGGTGTTATTTTGATCTAATTAATTACCTTGTGTCCAAATCGGGTCTGAAAACAAAATGAAGGCTTATTAGGTTATGACTGAGCTACCACTGGTCAACTTCAGGGAACACAAATACCAATTACATATAATATATGCACTTGTGATTGGCAGGGGGGTTGGACTGGATGATCTTTTGAGGTCCCTTCCAACTCCTAACATTCTGTGATTCTGTGATCAGAGATAACATAAGTTACTAAGTGAACACTACTGCTACAGCAATTCTAGGCTCTTACCTCAGCCTAGACTACTTCAAGACACCCTATACGGACAATTCTCTACCATCAACCCATCCAAAATCAGTGAAGAATGTGAAACTCATTTACAGAAAGGTATTGATGTTACTGCTCTGTATCTGGGATAGAGATACTTAAGACGAGAGGTTTAGACTACACTGTGAACTATAATTTCCAAGCACTGACTGATACCATCAGAAACACAGTTAACAAAGACACACAAGATACGTTTCCTTTGTTTAAACGAAGATGTTTTTTGAAAGCACATTAAGCGTTAGCACACTTCCTCCTTCGGTTCAATAGAGCACGAATCTGTTACCTTTCAGAGTACATCACTAAAATCCTTTTTAGGAGAGAATTTTACAAAGAGGAAGGATGAAAAATGTGCAAGAGCTAAGCCTTATGTGGGGCTTCTGTAATTTTGTATAACTACTGAATTTATAATTGCTATTTCTACTTTCCTATTTCCATGGTTGCAAAAACAGTTCAGGTTACAAATTCATGCTACAAATCAATTTGATATTTAGAAAGAGAGATGCTCATTCTGATTAAGTATCTTACACCACACCAGAAAAAGTTCCATACATTTTCTTGCACTGTTTTCAGCAGGTTTTGTTTTAAAAAATGTAATGCAAATAAAAATATTAAAAACAGTATATAACTAAAATGCAATGTGTATATAACTTAGGTGACCACCTACTGCCAGATACCTCCCATAGCAAAAACGGGACCGAAGGTATTAGTATAGCAAATTTCCAAGTTTCCTTCTCTGATATTCCTTTGTTTTACCTGTCTTTCTGATCCATCTTTAAGCAGCTCAGACATTCACAAGTGCAAAGGTCATGCTGAACGTGGATTTGGAGCTGAGCAGATGGGTGGATACAGCTCTCCTGCTGCAGCAATAAGGCCCGCAAGAAAAGGAAGCGAAATCACCTCATCACTTCTGGAGAAGTTTTTTGGCAGTGCCATTCTGGCTCAGTTACCCCGCAATGGTCTGCACAGTGCAACCCTACAGGTTTTGCTGATGGGCTACATATGCTAGAAATCTCTAAAATCATGAGCGGTATGGATAAGGCAGAATGGGCACCACCCTCTGCTGCGCCACAAAACTGACCAAAGGAATGGAAACAGACTGCACTTCAAATAACAAACCAAACCAAATCGGAAAAACCCCCACCTACACACTGCAAGTCATGCTAAAGTGCATTACAAAATCAACAATATTTTGCAGTAATTGTTGCATGCCAATGCCTTACAAATGCTTGGACATTTTGAAGTAACACTTCAGCATTGTTCACACAAGACCATCTCCCTCATGAAGCCTCAAGTTCATTGAAAAGCAGTAGTTAATGAAACACTACGTTGATGCATCTTTTCTAGTATTTTTCTGTCCAATGTAACTGTCAAAACCAAACACACGCATTTGCTGTGAAGCAACTGGTTTTCTAACGTTCAGCTAGGCAGGAGGAAGGAGTGGGAGTAAGCAGAAGCATAATACAAAAGAGGGTATCAAGCAAAGAAGTTAACTGTCTGGCAGACAGCGGCTCCTTGTTTTGACCCACATACAGCCAACATTAAAAAGAAGAAAACCAAAAAACCAGTTTAAAATCCTCTTACAGTTTGTTATCTCACAGCAGTGCACACAGCACGGTAATTTCCCCAGCAGCACACTCAGGTCAGCTGCTGGTAAAGCTCTTCTCCAGAGCGGTTTCAGTTCAGTTTTCTTATGGGACTCAGAGCCTTCCCAACCCACACCCATCTCAGCCAGACCTTGTGACACACACAGGACTCAGGAGGCTTCCCCAAGATCTCCACAGGCCGATATGCTCCCTCTCACCAATAAGAGCTCCCAACATTTAGAAGCAGCAGCAAAAATGCACTCTCATTCAGCAGGGGTATGGCTGGGTAGCAGCAGCCATGTTCTGGAAGGTTTTTATTTCACAGGGGAACCTATCAAAGTCCTAATGCTTTGAATCAGCACAGGGATCAGTTCCAGAAACATAACTCTCTGCGTTTATTTTCTTTTATAAAAAATTTGTTGCAACAGCACCTTACATCTGCCTGCGGTGCGTGACTTTTTTTTTTTCCACTCCAGACATCAGCTTCAAGACCTCTGATGTGGTCCACGCTGAAGCAGGGTGAGAAAACAGGAGCAGGTCTGACTAACACCGCTTTGTTTCTCTTTGGCACAGCACGGACCCCAATGAAACATCACTCAGTGGACCATGTGTAAACGTTATCCACTGCAAATGGGACTAACACTTACTACAGCATGCAGCTATTTTAAAAAAATAGAATTAAACCATTCATATTCAAGAAAAGTTAAAAATCCCTCCTTGTTCTCCTCCCATATTCTGAATAGATCAAGTATCTTTAGTTGAATCTAAATAAGAGCTAATTAAAGTACTTCAGGATTCACAGTAATACAAGCTCTATAGCTTGCATTGCAATTCTGCTCTGAAGAAGAAACTATGAACAGGAACAAGCAGAGATTCACATTTTCTGTGGGAGAAGCCAGCATTGGTACCTCTCCAAGATCATCAGTGTCTAAGCACCAGTATCTGTGCTCACACTCCCAGTGAGAAAATGCTTTCTGTGTACTTCTAGCTGAGCACGCTCAGTTACTTTGACCTGACACCCAGAATGGTTCAGACACTCACAGGGCATAAGAGTGTGACACTCACTGCCCTCCTACACCACGCCACTGTGCTCCCGTAGCATCTTACCTTTTTTCTTCTTTGGTTGTTCAAATTCTGGAGTCTCTGGTGATTCGGCGTAAGGGTCTGGGGCCTGGTGAACTTCCACCACCTCAGGGATCCCATCAAGTGTGACTGACACGTGTGTAATAGGAGCCACCATATCATCATCTTCGGTTGCACCAAACATAGTTGCTTAAGGGAAAGGGACAATCAGGAATATTTTCACACATCCACAAGGACTTTTAAAAGCTATTTTTTTTACCAGCAAAAATCCAAACATAGAATAAAATAGAACTCTGACACTTAAGGACTAATTTGTAATGGAATATATCCACCCGCAACATTTTACAGAAGCAGAAGCTCTATTAAATCAGAACAATTTAATGATACAACCCACTCCCCCAAAAAGCACAATTATTGGGTGATCACACATTTTTATTTAGCTTCGAGGCAATCTGCAGATGTAAGTGTATATTCTTTTATCTTAGCAACATAAATAGACTAATCCTCTATCAGCCAAATAAAACACTGCAATCTAAACCACCCAACTTCATTCACACCTTTCCTCTCCTGATTCTTTCCTTACCTGTTCAACTCTGACATGGCAATGAAATCCTTCATTGCATACAACACTGGCTTTCTGATATCCAAACTGTGTACGTAAAGTCTACCTGGAAGCAAAATAACCTTACCAAGTCCATGCAACTGTGCTGCAATCCCTCTTTCTCTCACAAATAAACAAGGCAAATATAGATTGGACTTGCTTTCATAACAAACTTACTTATTCTTTTTTCATCCAACATAGGACCAGGGGAGTCCATATTAAGAAGTGCTTCAGCAGCCTCGATTGTTTCCATTGTTTCATCTCCATTGTGACAAGACGCCTCAACTGAAAGCAAGAGAGAAAAATTAATTACTAATGAGCTACAAACGGGACTTAAAGCTTAACATGGTATTTATCCCTACTTCATTTCTAGGAAAAAAAAAAGTGGTAAACATGGTCTTCTACTAGATGGGGAGCAACAGGTCAGCTGGGGAGAAAATGCACACTGCAATCACTTCATTTATTTAATCCACTACATTTTTCAGGTTGTATGTATGAAAAGAAGCCAAAACCAATACAAACCCTATGTTTCTGATCTTTCAAACCCCTCTTTTTGCTGATCAAGTACATGCAGTAAAACACAACACCCATGAACCCTAAGACACAACACTACCACAAATAATATTCTAGATAGTACTCTAAATAAAACAATATTGCTAATTTCTTCTTATGGTGGTGTAAAGGAAGTGAATTCCATAATTAGGAGACGCTCACCAGAAATATCCTGTCATTCAGCCTCAGGACAGACAAGAAAATATTCCACAACTTCTATTAGAGAGTATATGATCCAAAGGTGTAACTAAAACCTAAACCATTTGTATCCATGGGAATTATACGTAGGGCTCCACAAACACATTGGAAAGCAAACATAAAACATGAAAAGCAATAGAGAAGGCTGGCAAACTCTTCAAAAATTTGGACTCGTAGACCATCTCTCATCAATCTCATGAGGGTGGCCATTAGACAAATTTAAAGCTCTTGAGCATTAATTTATAATTAAGGTCATCTGAAGCTACATACCAAAAAATCCAATAAAATATCATTTTGCAAAATAACAGCTGTCCAAGAATATCACACTGGTTTGACCGGAGGAGTACCTCACCAGGGGATTTTTATTTTTAATTTCAAAATAACCGTAGCATGACAAAGGAGTTAGACGTTAGTTCCTGTACCTGGTATCGTAAACCTTTAGAAACGTTTAAAGCATTCTTTCAGAAATTACTTTTTGTTGTATTGCATGGGCCAGGCTCCCTTATCCTTTGAGGGGGATTTGAAGCGAAGCTGGGGAATTCACTTGCACCTATCAAAGCGGTACAAAGGGCTGCATTAGCATTCCCCTCCCTAGGATACCAACGAACCTCAGTTACTTTCTCAGGCTGTAATGAGTCAGCTTCACACCCTCTCTCCCTGCTCAGCTTTCAGGAATTTCGGGTGGGGCAGTCATAAAAACATAAAAAAAGAAAAAGAAAGGAGGCTGACTGACAGAGCAAGCAAAAATGCACCATAAAACACAGCACAATGACCTTGCAACATTCCTCCTTCACATAAAAGCATGAGGTTTATGCCAGAATTTCTATACTTAAAAAAAAAAATCGTATTAACAAAGCACTCAGCTCACTAGCACAAACAATCACCAATTAAATAAAGGAAACAAACCAAAAAACCCCAGTTTCACCCCAAATATTTACAGCTACAGCCATGGTACCAGTAGGAAAAAGGGCAAAGATGAATGCAGACATTTGCGGATCAGTCCTATCTCCTCCACCCAGCTGTGATTTACAGGCAGCACACAGAGCTCAGGAGAAGCCTCCTTACCTTCCGGATACTTTGTGACCTTAGTCCTACCATGCCCCAAGCACCAGAGGCTCAGCCTAAGACAGAATAAAGTAGAGGGATGTTGGGAATCCCTGACCACACACCAACTCACCCTGTTGTCTACAGGACCATCCTGAGGAAAAGGACGTGGGGGTACTAATGGATGAGAAGCTGGACATGAGCCACCAATGTGCATCTGCAGCCCAAAAGGCCAACCACATCCTGGGCTGCATCACAAGAAGTGTGGCCAGCAGGGCGAGGGAGGTGATTCTGCCCCTCTACTCTGCTCTGGTGAGACCTCACCTGGAGTACTGTGTCTAGCTTTGGAGTCCCCAACACAGAAAGGACACTGAAGTGCTGGAGTGGGTCCAGAGCAGGGCCACAAAGATGATCAAAGGGCTGGAGCACCTCTGCTACCAAGACAGGCTGAGAGAGTTGGGGTTGTTCAGCCTGGAGAACAGAAAGCTCTGGGGGACCTTACAGCGACCTTCCAATACCTGAAAGGTGCCTATAAGAAAGCTGGGGAAGAGCTGTTCACTAGGGCATGTAGCAACAGGACAAGGGGTAATGGTTCTAAACTAGAAAAGGGTAGATTTAGGTTGGATATTAGGAAAAAGTTCTTCAATATGAGGGTGGTAGATCATGGGAACAGGTTGCCCAGAGAGGTGGTGGAGGCCCCATCCCCAGAGATATTCAAGGTCAGGCTTGATGAGGCTCTGAACAACTTCATCTGGTAACACTGTCCCTGCTTACTGCAGGGGGGTTGCACTGGATGAGTTTTAAAAGTTACTTTCAACCCAATACATTCTGTGATTCTGTGATTTCCCCACCCCATATCTTGCACAGACATTCAGAGAGCTAAGGACCTGCACATTCTGGCTGCCATCTCCAAAGGGGCTTAAGAAATGAGAAATGCAGAGCTGGGGAGGAGGACAGCGTTAAGAGAAAAGGGGAGGTAGTGAGTGTGTGCTGACTTGATCACTTCTGGTTCTACGTTTTATCTGTATGGGAACTTCCCACACCATCTACCACCATAAGACCGTCACCCTAAATATCACACACAGCACTGCCAATGCAGCTGTCATCAGTTCTGACGTAGCCTGAGGGGACGGGAAGGTAACCCACCACAATCCAGCTCAGCTGAAGCCATTGAGCGGGGCTGGTTTACGCTGCCACATACAATTTAAAAGCCAGCAGCAGCACCCCCTCGTTCTCAGAGCTGCAGGTGCAGAGGGTACCTATAATATTTATATAAATAACATAAATGTAGGAATTAATATCATTTGATGCTCACAAAATGTAAGGAGCACCAGCAGTCTATCCACAAAGTGGCAAAAAATAAGTTTCTTAATCACATTAATGTCCCTGCTAACATCCTTCGAGCCTCTTCTTAGATGGTGACTTCACAAGGTGGTTTGAGCTAAATTCATATTTCCCTGCTGCTGAAAAAACAAGGGCTGTGGTTCTGCCTCCCATCTCTGCCCCTGGTTCATGATCCAAACTCCTGTCACTTAACAGAAGCCAGGCTTCACGCTTTTTTTGATCACGCAGCAAGACAATTTAGGTTTTTAAAGTGGCTTAAAAGAAGTGGTTTGGGTTTTACTGGGTTAGCAAGTTGAATTACAAGAACTCAAGATCTAACACAAACAAGGTGTGAAGTACCACACAGAGGAAATGGAGAACCACCTCTCTGTCCTGTGAGCAGCAAGATGCTAATTCATATCACCTGAGACTCAACTACCAAAGGCAAGTCAGTGTCTGCTATGTTAGTGTTTCTCTTAATGTAGCAGAAAGGTGTTCCAATCACAGGCATTCACGATACAGTCACAAATTTAAGAAGAATTAGGATGAAATGGCTTATTTGTTACACTTTGACAAAGTCAGAGCTGAAAGAGTGGTGGTAGAGAAGCATCAGATCGCAAACTTTGTCTTAAACAGGTATAAACTTGAAAAAAAAACAACAAAAACAGGAAAAAAGGAAAAAAAGTAGGAGGGAAAAAAGGAAAGGTAAAAAGAGGAAAGCAAAAAAAGGAATAAGGAAAAAAGGGGGGAAGAGAAAAGGAAAAAAAGGGGGGAAGGGAGGGAACCACACCCAAAAGTAACTTCATTTTTTCCCAGGGTACTCTACCAGTTCTTGTTCATCTGAGCAAGCCACAGCCTCTGTATCTGCCCGCCAATTACAGCCCAATTACTGCGAGCCCAGGTTTGCTGTGAATCAGCAGCGGTGCTAGCGCAAGGCCTGCTCAAACACAGCTTTCTGTGCTGCTCATCCGGTGGAGAACGAAACCACACTGCACTCTGGAAGCTCCCCGCAGGCCTCAGTTCAAAGTCCTGCTTTCCCTGCTCCTGCCTGGCCTCTTTTTTGAGAGCTTTACCCCATTTCCAGCCATCCCGTCCCGCTCCTGTTGCTCCAGAGGGTGGACAACACGAGTCCTTGTCCAGGCCAAGATAAAGGCTGTACTGGGCAGAGCAGTGCCTGAATTCACTGCTGGTTTTACTACAGACAACAACGGGGTTTGCAGAGCCTCGAAGTATCACCAGAAGAAATCTAAGGGTGCTAAAAGTAAAGCTCCCTTTTGCAGAATAGCTAGTTGTTAAATTTAAGTGACTGCTTTTTAATATCAACTGGGAGCTGACTGGTAACTGACACTGGAAAACTGAGTTTAAGAACACAGGTATTTCAGGCGACCCTACCCTTTGTTTTCTTTCTTAAATAAGCCTTTAAAATTTGTAAGGAAAATTGTGTCACTGCGGGGCTATATGGAAAACACTCGCTGTTTTTAACCAGACGCTACAAGCACCGGTGAATAATTTCTTTACAAAATAACTGAAACCTTACCTGTTTTTTTACAATTGGCATCTTGTCAACTAAAAACCCTCACAAATGAACACTGCAAGGTCCTGTTTCCACCTGCCTACTCCTTTGGATTTCGTTGTAGCACCATAAATGATCACAGAAGACGCTGGGTTTGTGCAGGACTGCAGCACCTGACATCTCTTTGCCTTCGTTCTCCTGCCTGACCAGCTTGGCTTGTGCCACAAATGCTAAAATTTCACCAAATGTACAAGCCAAATGCTCCCCAATTTCAAAATGCTGTAAATAACTTCTGAACTGGTTATTAAGCACTGTTATGGATCTATGAAGAAGGACACTTCCAGGCTCCCAACTCAGATAAGGGCACAGGGCATCTAAGCACAAATTTTCTGCTTCTCCTCCCTCACCCCCATAAACTCAGTGCAGCCACTTCCCTGGTCTCATCAAAACAACACCAGAACAGGTGAACAACAAAATGACCGAATTTGATTAACTGTTCTTTTTCTAAATTAAGCTGGCCAGACATGGCAAAGTTAAAAAAAATAAAAATATTAAAAAATGTTTTCAGGAAGTTGCATAATTCAATCAGTTCCTCCCTTCCACGCATCTTGTAATTGTAGGTTACATTTAGATGGTAAATAAAGTGTAGCGAATTGTACCATCTGAAGAGTTGGCCTAGAAGTTATTCTGCAGAAAATATGATTCCCTGTATTTTTCAGAGAAAGAAAACCCAATTCAATATTCCCTTTAGAGATAAAACTTCTCTCAAAGCCAAATGCTCCAATTTATTTTCTTAATCACCCTTTACTACCTGACAGCAATCATTTAAAGTCCCATAATACCGGCAACAAACTGGCCATATAAATTGCCATTGCAGTTTTTCCATGGAAAAGTGCTTTTAAAGAAGACAGTGACAAGTCTGCCTATTCATTATAAAATAATTAAAGCATGAGCATTAACGAAACTGAAAAACTGGTTGTTAGCCATCTTTCAAACAAGGTTTCACACGAAACAGATGTTCTGGTAGTTTTCTGCAGGTTATAATTTACACTACAGGTAAGCCATGTGGCAGCTGTGGTTTTGAAAGGCTGAAGCTACATCCTACAGATGGAAAAAAACTACCAGCTCCCATCATTCTGCAGATAGATCCATAAAAACAAATTGCATCAGTTTCAGGAGACCTACTGCTAATTTCTGTTAGTTTGGGAGAAAAGAGAAGCTTAATACACGACAGAGTCGTAAAACAGTACTGAAAAACTGGTAACTTTAAAAGAAAACAAATCCTGCGTATTAAGCAGCCATTTCTCTGTAATGTTTAGTCACAAATGATGGTGGTTTCAGTTTCGTTTTGCTGTGAACTTCAGGTTTTATGAATATTTTAACATGGAATTAGTACAGTCTTTATAATGTCTGATGCCTTCTCAAAGGCATAATGCAGCAGTAGCCGAAAAGCCCGGTACAAACTTCAAAGAGCAAAACAACATGTTTCACTGCTGAGACCAAACATGCCCCATGAAAACAAAAAAATCAAGACGGGAATTTCAAAGAAGAGAGGGGATAAAAAAAAACACAACAAAAACAGATGAAAACTTGAGTAGGTGGGAAATTTCAGTTACAATTAGATCCACTTCAGAGGCAGCCTACGGCAAACTGCGCTTGAACCGGGTCTTCTCCACAGCAGCCTTGCAGTTCAGCTGCGGGCACGGCCGATGCTTGCCTGCAGCAGGCAGGGAGGTGACAAGGGCTCCTTCCCCAAAGTCCTCTTCTCACCTCCTGTGGGTTGTCTTCGCACCCCATGGTCCCCGAATTCAGAATAATCTCTGCAAAGTGGCAGCTCCAGTTTCCTAAGGACTTTGCCTTTAAAGAAAACCAAAGGGCTTGAACTACAACGGATGATGGGAACAATACCATACTTGTCTGCCTCCAAAATATCCCAGAAACCCTTGGACACCATCGGTTACAAGGATTACATATTTTCAGTCTCTGGCAGCAATTTGCAAACCCTTCTCATGTGACCAGCAGCAAAAAAAAAAAATGTTAACAAGAGCATTCACAAAAGTGGAGTTTCACAATTACTCATGCAAGTAAAAATTCACACACAACATATTACAGCAAATATGGATTCACAAAAATGATCTGCTATGAAAAATTCACACAGCCGCGCTGAGTGGTGCTTAAGTAACACACTGAGGAAATGCCACTTGCAGTGTGAATAATTAATATGAATAGCGAGTGAATAGTTGGCAAGAGGTCTCAACTTGAAATAATGTTTAAGTATGTGAAACCTTCTTGACTAAGCAGCTAACTTATTTGTATGGTCACAGTCTGTTCACAGATAATTCACTACTAAGAAAAAAAAAAAGAGGAGTCACATTTATCAGATAAAACCATTTACTGAGAACAGCCCATGTCAATTTACACTGTGAACTGCTCCTCATGTCAAGTTTTGTCGAGTTTTTGTTCTGCTTTTGGTGGTAAAAGATTGTATCAGGGTATGCCTTTGGAAATATGTCAAAAGCGTGATCGAACCCAGCAAACCATCTCCAGCCCTGGAGAGGGTCCAGCTGTGGAACCTGATGGCTGAAAGAGACACAGAAACAGATCTTCACTTTGTGAAGCGTGTGCCTCACCTTTCAGCCTCAATCTGCAAAAATGCTTCAAATGTGTGCATCCAGTGAAAGCCTGTTTGGTTTGGTTTTTAAGTGACATATTTGAGCTTTCCTCTTGAGAACTGTTTTCTCTTTGGGGCTACCTTTTCTCACAGAATTTACATAGAACATCTGTACTTTCGGCACTAATCATTATAAGAGATCCAAAATGAATACTATGATGAGCATGCTCACACCAGTAAGTCACGTTAACATGCACATTTTATGTCTAATTGTGTACCCTCAGGGAGCTAAAAACAGTACATCTAGTCAAGCTGCATATGCCTGTTTTTTGGTACATACATTTACTCAGGTACGTACCAACCATTAAATAAGAACAAACAAATCCTATGAAGAGCAAAGTAAAAACCCTGTTGGTACTCTGAGCAGGACTCCATCTTAATCTCTGTTGATGGATGAAACTCTTCACCATTATCAGCTGTGGAGCTGGGACTCCAAGCACCTGCTAATGGTATTAAAGCCATTTTCTCTGTCTTGTACAGAATTAACAGCGTTCAATGCTACCATAATTTTGCTTCCCGTTGTTTTTCATCATTAAGCTCTTTCCACCATTAGCCACAACCATCGTGGTGCAAAAACATGGCACAGAAATATTTTAATTGCCAACCTGTGAGGGTGATATCATCATCTTCTATTATTTGCTCTTCTGCGACATCCAGAGAGCTCTCAGTGATCATGTCACTGGGTTCATCCACGCAGGATAAGCCAGAGTAGTTGTGTAGGAGGTCTGCGCTAGGAACATGCTCCACAATGACAGCAGGGAAAATAGATGGATCACCAAGCTGGGAGTGGAAAAGAGAAAATTAAAACAGCGGTAGTTAAACAACATCAAATCCAATTATTTACTGATTAATACTTCAAGAGACCTGTATTACATAATCTGAATATTAAGACTGTCAAGAGGGAGCACCAAAGAATGAAATTATTTTTAGCACATAAAACCAGGTAGCAGCAGTGTCCCATCATAGGCCAGAGGCTGAATATCACTGTGGAATCTAACATAGTGACTTAACTCCAATAGGCAATACCGGACTCCCACAACACTATTTTGCAGCATAAAACCTGACAATATAGAGGAGTGGCACAGCATAATAAACACTAAACTTTGCTGGCAATGATGCTGGGCAAGCACCTTCATCTTTTGCTCTTCCCATCAAGCTGGGGGTGGAGGAGTCCTGTGGTGTCGGGACGGCACCAAGCTCTCACAGGTACCAAGGATCCCACAGGATTCCAGTTGAAGATCACTACTTTAGGGGACACTTGCTACAAGAACTGGGTAGGGAGTGCTTGATATACATACCATAATACTTTCCCCTCTCTAATTCTTATGGCTTTAGTTACTTGACATTACTTCCCCACCCAGTTTTCCTTCCTATGTCTGCTTTCAGACATCGTCCTTCTGTCACGATAGTTATTCTGCATCAGATACAGAAGAAAAGAGGCAGCTGAGCGGTAATTATAATAAGATACAAACTCTCTGAGAAGGCAACCATTCAACAGGAAGAGGTTTTCAGAAAATACCCTTTACTACAGACACAGTACATTCCAAAGCGAGTCTTTTAAAATGACATTTGCAGGAAGAAAGTCACAGCTGATGACAGCAGAGCAGGCTCAAGAAAGTCTAGTGTAACTCTAAGGCTCTCTCATTATGAACATGGCAAGCCTAAAAACAAGAAAACAAACCAAAAAGTTGCTAAAACACGTTTCTGAAAAAAAAACAAAACAAAAAACCCAGTATATGTGCAATTGGTGTCACCTTCCACAGAAGAGCACAGATATGCATGTATCAAGCACACAAGAAAAAAACCCAACTGTATGATTGTGAGCTTGCTTAAGGATTGTTTATGTCTCACAATCTTGCCACTACACACATCACCACCAAGGGAAAACGGTATCAGAGCTATTGACTCAGCACAGACCATGGCTATGGGAGTAGGCCTCTCCTAGGGAAAAGTCTGTAAGAGAAATACTAGAAGTAGAAAGTGCCATTAGAAGTTTTAAAAGGCAGTAATTAGCAGTTTAAATTACTCTGTGTTTAGCAAAACATGTCTTGGCAACAAGTGTGGTAAAGGGCAAACAGGAATACAAGGAAGAACTAAGAAATAAAACTTGTATTTCTATGGGCTTCTATCATGGACAGTCTGCTAAACAACAAAAAAAAACCCAAAAACCAAAAGAACAAAACCAAAACCAAAAAACCTACCAATAACCTACCTAACCTACCAAGCATAAGCTTCAAAATAGAATAACACAGTACAAGATCAATTAAAAAAGTGAACAAAGGGCAGAGCAGTTAAAGCCCTCTCATGCAATCATGTTGCCTAGTGATGAGTGTCTATAACAAACGAAACACAGATAAAACTAATGACTGTCATACATTTTCAGCCCAGCTTCTCAAAGCCCTATTTATGTTACACCCTCCTCATCATTCTGCCGTGAAACCTAATTACAAAAACCCAAGCAACCCTGTGCTACTGAAACACACTTCACCGCTGACCAAAATGTTTCCTGTGGTACTGAACAGTGCTGCTGCCACGCACTTCAGCGGCCGCTGTTTTAGTCTGTATGAGCAGATGTGATGTGCTCTGCAAGGGTAAACTGAATTTTGTCCATGTATAGAAACAGCTATCACACACACACTCCAACATGGTCCCTGTGTCTACAGGCAGAGCAATCCCCATGGCCGGGGAAGGCCTGGTCACTTGTACTCAGTGCCAAACCATCTGAGGAGCTTCCTTCTGAAGAAACCGAAAGACAAGAAATAAACAGAAAAGCATTCACTCGTGGTTAGACACTTTAAATGTGGTTTTCTTTAAAGTAATAACAGTTTTGAACTGGAAGAGTCAGAGTAAATATCACTTCTTGTGGCCTTTCATTTTAAAACTGTTGTTACACTGCTCCCACCTCCACCTTACCGAGGTACAAACTGCGGAACTTCTTTCCTGCCATGGTTGTGAAAAGGAAAGACTGCAACCCATACATAATACGCTTTTAGACAGAAAGGCATTCATGCAACTGCACACAAATGTAATTTGAAACACATTTTTGCAAAAACCGTCATCGCTTTTTTATGTAATATTTGCCCTTGGTTATGATTTCATTCGCAAGTATTTAATTCAGTTTGTAAAAGCTACTACTAAGGTATGCTGATGTGCG
>NW_010169445.1:0-5905 GCF_000695765.1 Mesitornis unicolor
TTAATTTATTATTATTAATATGTTATATATTTATATTTTAATATATTTTTAATTTACATGGGAAATACAAATAGTTCTTATTCTGATAAACATACTCTGAAAAAGTTCAAAGCAGAAAACAGATGGTTGATGGGGAGATGGAAGATGCATACCATGTTCTTCTACTCACAGAGAGTCTAGCCTAGGACTGGGGATATGAGGCACTGGTAAGTGTTACAGAAGGAAACTGTGTTCACTTCACATTGAGCATGGGATGACCTGAAGAAGGCATCGTCAGAACATGGTCAGGCTCTGCTGTGTTCTTTTGTACTTCAGTTTAGTTGAATTATCGCTGTCTGATACCAGTCATTATCATTCTTGTTCAGTGAGCAACTCTCTTCTTCCTACTCCTAAATATGCTGTCTTGCAGAGGTCTGTTCTGCATATATCTGAAAAGGTTGATTAAAGTCTTGTATCCAGCCTCCCATTCCTTACTGGGGTCATTAGTAGGAGGCTCACAATATTCATACGTTATTCATCTAGACTTCAAGGTCTCAATTCAGGGCAAGGCTTGACATAGAGCACTTTGGTAGTTGACAAAAAATTTCTTAGCTCTGGCAGAGGGAAAGCAGGTGTAGGTTCTCTATGGTTCTGGACTCTTCTTCAGTATACAGCAAAACTAGGCATGAAAAATTGCTACTCTCTCTGAGGAAAGGGAAATGAATCCAGGAGACTTTATGGAAAAAAATGTGAAGCCTAGTAATGAAGAACTGCAAAGGTCAGGATTAGCTCTTGGTGTGGTCCTGGTGGCACGTTACCATCTGAGGAACACTCTTGTAAGGGATTCAGTATGCAGGTGGCGCTTTTGTTCTTGCCGGTTTTGAATGACCATGTAAAATCCTGTCCCTGCATTGATGAGATCAGCTCGTGAATGAAAAGCTGCCAGAGCTGCACCTAAACCAGTAGTGTCATAGTTTAATAGCTGAATGTACTTCACTGCCTTAGAGTTGTCTTGCTGGGTGAAAGCTGCGTACATTCCCACTGAGACAGTTCAGTCCATGGCCTTGGATGACTTCTGAATTCCTTGTTGATGCTAGGAAGAATTTTTATTTTTCTCCTCAAATAACGTGCTTCACACGTTAGGGCTGACCAAGCCACTACTGTGAGTCATTGAGGAGCTGTTAAATGTCCTACTCTTTCCTTTGCCTTCCTGTCTGCATTGTAGCAGTGATGTATCTACCTGGTCATGAAGTCCAGCAGGTTAGAAAAGAGTCCATCTTTTAAGAATGTAGTCTAAGGCAAGGATGTTAGACATGCCCTAGTCTGTTAGACATGTCCTCTTTCTTTTTAGTTTTCTCCATGTCCCTCTCTAGGTTCCTGCAGGATCTGGGCTTTGTGCTGCCTGTTCCTGTGACTCCTACACAGCAGGGAGGAGTTGTGTGTGCCAAATGATATCCTGGGGCTGGTTGGAGGTTTTTGAAAGGAAATGCTGGCATCAGGAGTAAGGGAAAAGAAGTGGCTTTGAGATGGAAGCCTGTTAGTGAAGGTAGAGAGATGAGAGAAGCTGGGCCAGGAAGAGGAGGTGAATAGTCTTCTCAGGTACTGAAAACTGTCTGGAGATTGCAGAAGAGTTGGGAAGACAGCTCTGAGCTGCATAGCAATGCTGGGGCATTACAGGCAATCTTAATTCTTCTGTGTTTGCAACCTCTTGGATGATGGGGTGGAGGGAGGGCTCTGTGCTTTGTAATATTCCAGTGTAATATTTTATGTGAATTTTTATCTTTCTTGTCAAATCGCTAAATGGTTTGGGCTTTAAAGGATATGCATAGTTTGTCTCCTTGTCAGTAGAGTTTTCTTATCCTGGCGAAAGTTTGTATGTACAGTCTGGCTAAGGCAGAGCGTTCCTGTGGTCAGTCATAGGCTGTGAAGCAAACTGCATGATGCTGTGTCATCAGAGACTGCAAGCGTAACCACAACTTCATGCTCACAAACTATGTATAAAATATTACCTTCTTTTAAAGGGAAATAAAATATATTTCCTCCATGGGGAGAGAGAGGACCATATACAGAACAAGTTTACCATGCATTAAAGTGCTTTTTTGGAAAGTAATCCAGTGCTGTGGGAATGAATGTTTTAGAATTAAATAAAATAATTTGGAAGAATGAAAGACATCTCTTATATGATTGACAGTATTTCATGCATAAGCATAGATTAATAAGAGTGGGGAAAAAAGCATGCTATATTGTTTGCATAGTTCAAAGCAGAAGTCTCAGTATTTTTCCTTAGAGTTGCAGTCAGAATTTACTGGGGCAGAAATATAAAAATCTTGCTTCTGAAATTTTTACATTCATGATTCTTGTCTACAAAGGTAGAATATCTTAGAGAATCCTATTGTAGAGCGCTCACGTCAGCATTCAACTTTTTCTTTTGTATTTGAAATATTAGTATCTGCTACTCTTTTTTTTTGTTATTGAATGGAATATGTTGCTTACATAAAGCAATCGGAAGCTCTCCTGGTCTACATTAGCATGTAATATTTATATGTGCTTTATTAATTTCTTTTGAAAAGTTTAGAGCGATAGAGCTCTCCTGGAGTTTGCATAATGGATAATATGATAATGGCTAAGGCAGAAGTTTCATTATGGGTAGCATACTAGGATACATTTCAAGGCTTTTGGAAATACCTACAGTACCTTTCACCTTCAGTTTCAGATGGCAGCAGTGTGATTGGAACTGAAGAGAACAGTTTTGACCGCAGCTATGTAAAAAAGAAATTGGAACATGGGCTTTCACGAATATGGCAGGTTTGTGGTTTTTTTTTTTTATCCCCCCCCCCCAAAAAAAAAAATTATCTCCCTGACCACCTCTTCCTAACTCCCTGGTATTAATTACAGTTATATTTATACTGATGTTCTTAAAAAAAGTCTCTCCAAGGTTGGTTTGGTTATTTTTTTTAAGTTACTTGTTTTGAACTACATGTATCAAAACCATGGAATTCAAATTTCCGTGACTCAGTTACTGCTTGATTGCTATGCTTACAAACTCAGTCAAGGTACCAAAACATCCTAACATGACTTTCACCCTGATTCCACTTTTTGCCAACCAGTGTGCTGCCGCACAATCTATTTTCTTCTCATGTGCTTTTTCTCTTTTAGCACAGTTACACTGCTTTATGTTTCTGGCATAACCATAGCCATGGAGAACCTGAAGTCTTGTGAACCTGCTTGGTTTCACACCAGAGCTCTGTTTTTGCAGTGACAATAAAGCATCTAGGATTGAACTTGTTATAGAGTGTTAAAGAAACTGATTATAATACTATTTTAGAAAGTCAATGAGAAATCATTCATGTTACAGAGAATGGAGTTCTACTCTAAACCTCAAAAAAGTTGTAAGTGCAAACAAACCAGAAAGTGCTAATGAACCAGGCATCTGAGCCTTCACCTTTTTGTCTGTAGTGTATTAAAAACAAAATCTTGTTTGTGTCTTGTAGGATGTTCAACTGAAAGTGAAAACATATCTTCTGGGAACAGATCTGTCCAACTTCAAATATGATGACTTCATATTCGTACTTGATGTTATCAGCAGGTATTTACTGATGTGGTCATAAGACCACTTAATACATATGCACAAACTTGAACTCTGATAAGACAAGCACAGTTAATTAAGGATGATATTTACATTCTGATGCCGACTTTGTTCCTATCTCCTGATAATGTGAAAAGCACTTCTTCCTTATGTGAGAGTTTATGAGGATGTATTTGGGAAAGGTAGTATAAATTTCTTTGCTGCTCAAGTAGTGCTTAAGTGCGATATGATTTTTGGTATTGTCTATCTTTAAGATTTCAGATGTGCAGATCTGACAATTTTGATGTTTCTAAGAGATTTTAAAGGGATTTTCAGTCAAGAGCAGTAAAATACTATGGTACTACTGAGCTGTACAGCTTGACCTGCATAATGGGATCTCAAAAACATGTTTATTTTGCTTATAGCTCTTTGTCTTTATGTGTATGGGACATTATGACAGGATTTGGAGAAGAATGAGACGTGGACTTCTGTGGAATGAGCGAAGTGTTTGCAACTTAGCTTCAGTGCTCTGTTTTTGTGGAGATATGTGTACGCTCATGGTAGTGATTGAGGCTTGTAATTCAGGTTGGAACAGCAGTATTAATAAATCAACAAATATTTAGAAACTTTGTTTTATTTTTATAGGCTGATGCAAGTTGGAGAAGAATTTTGTGGCAGTAAGTCTGAAGTTTTGCAAGAATCTATTAGAAAACAAAGTGTTAACTATTTCAAAACATACCACAGGTGAGGCTACTATATGTGCAGTGGATGAATCTAGTGGCATTTATTTTTGTTGGGTTTATCTTTAAATGCTTCCCAAAGGGATTCCACTGCATATAATAATAATAATGTTCCTGCATTGAGGTTGACAGAGAGTGAAATGTGTTTAATGGTAAGAACAGTGCTCTGAACCCTGGAGAAGGGGCAAGGGTGGATAAGACACTGCTTCTGCTGTGGTTGTGGAAGACTTTAGTTCTGCAGAGATAGATAAAGCCAGATAAAGAGGAAGAACTTTTATGTAGAATTGCAGTCATTTTTCAGGCTGCCTCTTAAGCTGTCTTCTGGGATCCTGAGGATGAATGCCTCAGAAATCCATACTTCCTAGCAAAATTGTTATTTTTTTTTCTATGCCATTACATAAAAAGAGCTGATTTTGTATGGCTATGAAATGTTTTCATATGCAATTTTGTCTTATATCAAATGAGGTGTTTAGAACTGAGTCCATCCTTTTAAGTCATGCTTTCATTGGCAGTATCTAATTATGTTTCAGTCAACTGCTATCATATCTGAGGCTAGTCACATGTGCTGTCATGTGCAGGCTGTCTCTAGCCTTAGATATGGCATATGGTTATGACAGCTTCAGGACTTGACTGTTTGTTTTAATTGTCTTGATTTCTCAAATATTTTGGTTTGGATGATTGGCAGCTCTTTCATCCTGGTTATCTAGCATCTTCTTTCTGCATGTATAAAGCTAGGAAGATATGAGAAGAAATACAGCATTCCTTGCTCTAAGAAACTCTTAGTTACCCAGTCTTGATTATTTGTCCTCTGTTGTATGGGAGCTGTCATACAACTAATAAGTCCAAACTCATTTGGTCTGAGACTTTCTGCCTAAAATCCATAAAATGTGAAAACTATGACAGGAGAAACATGAGACAGTGTTCTGAATTCAGAAGCTGAGAACATGGTTTGGAATTTCTTATGGTTTTGGTAATTTGCAGCTGGGATTTTTTTTGAAGACCTCAGTTCCAGTTGTCCGAAAACTTTGAGCCTTAATCGGATTCACGTTCTGTCTTGTCAGGAGATGAGTTGGTTAAGATGCCATGCTACCTATCTTTATTTCTTGAGAGCATTTCTGAACTCTGAACTGAATTTCATGAACTGATTTGGAAACTGAGCTTGCAGCTCTAGGTTCAGAAGAGCTGTTTAGGTCTACTTAACCATCTTTTGCTACGCTGCCTTACCACATAATACCTTACTTGGTTAAGTAAATATTGTTTTAACCATTATGGTTTTGCTTATGTTGAAAGGACCTATTTAACAGCTTAGGGAATTAGAAACTAGTTTTCTGAATTATCTCTGAGTAAAAATAAAGATTAAGGAACATTGATGCAATATGTATAGAAATATTTTTTTTTAATATAATGTGGGTTTTTTATTAAGGTAATGTTTCTTGTAATTCTTGTGAAAATAAAATGAAATACTTATTGATATGATCCAAATCATTTGAACCTTTTAATGCTTTTAATGTGTTTTATATTGTGTGGGTATTGTGAAGATTAATTGGCTGATGTTTTCATCCTCAGAAGGAAAAATATAAAGAACCATCATTCCTTGGTGCCATCTCAAGGCATATCAAGG
>NW_010169446.1:0-8628 GCF_000695765.1 Mesitornis unicolor
CCGAGCGATTCTGTGATTCTGTGATATGACTCTGCTTATGGAGTGAGCAGGGTAAGAGAATAAAACTATGACAGGATCTAAAAGTTCCATGGCTCTTGTGGTCAATTTCTGAAGAGTTTGAATCATCTCATGTGTGTTGCAGTACCTGGATTTCAATTTCAATAGCATGAGTGATCAAGTAGCTGGAACAAATCTATACTGGACAATGTATTGCTTAATACTGCAATATACAAGTTTCTTCATGGATCTTACAAAATCCTGAATGTCCTGTTCTCGCCTATTCAGAAACAGTTTAAAATGAGACCAAAATTTAAGAAGTAATTTTAACAAATTAAATAATTTTAAACCTATTTTAAACAATTGCTGAAACAGCGTTCTAAACTTTTTATGATATTACGATTCTTTCAAGGAAGGATAAAGTGCTGTTAAAGTAAGACTACTTGAGCTGCTTTACAAACTGATGGAAATGGACATAACACAAGTTGGTATGACATCTGGAAAATTTCCTCACTGAAAGGTAGGAAGCCCAAAGATAACCTTCTCAAACACTGTAGTCCTTGTTATCCTGGATTGTAAAATAGAGATCAGGCACAGCACCTTAAGCTTTATATTTTTCCATAGAAATCTCTTCCAGCAAGTAATGAATGCTTTGTCTGGATAGCATGTATTCACCTGGAAGAATGAATAAAGCTGGTCACAGTATGCCAAGTCTTGCCACACAACATTAAAAAATGGACCTGCATATGCTTAGTTTGTATTCATGTAATAAAGGGGAGCTTTTGTAGCCACTGACATTACCAACCACGATTTGGCCTTCCTTCTGTTTCACTCCCACAGTGAGTATGCATCTCCCATGTGATTTGTAAAAGTTCCACCATCCTCCAGAATGCCCAAAGGGGGACTCTTTTTAGAAGAGACCTGAGGTTGGCATGTCCTTTCATAGTATGACAATATCGCAAAACAATATCCACAACAACAAAATGAGTCATAACAATTTCTATTTGTGTTTTCTTGACATCTGTATCCTCGTATATGAAAACAGCAGTAAGCTGTGAGTATAAAATACAACTACCTACCTCAAATGTAATCATTTGCCTTAAATCACAGCACACTCCAGATTTAGAGTTGTAAATTTTCTTTCCCTTCTGTTTTAGGGCGATAGGCCAATGTAGCTGGCTTCTGAACACACCTAATTTGTCAACGGTTTTGTCACAAATGGCTGACCAACAAAGAAGGTAAGAACACAAGAGTATTTTGGAATATGTGACTGCCTCAGGCAAAATAATTGAGTATACTGTATCAATCCAAGAGTGAAAACATTATACAGAGACTTAGCTTTTTGATTTGAGCCAAGCTGGTATAAAAATCATTATCTTAATGGTCTACTATATATTGGACCAAGTTTTATAGGAATTAGAGACCATTACTCCAATGATAACAGCCATTGAAGTGTACTTCAATTTATATTCTTGCACACACGATTACTCTAGTGTCACATCAAATGTCATTTGAATAGATATTGCCATAGGATGAAATTCACCTACTCCTTTACATGGAGCAAAGTAAATAGATTTTGTGCTGTGAATGGAGGTGAAGATGGTCTATGACCAGCAATTTCAGTTGAACAGTTGATCTTATGGTTCAGGAACATTATAGGTGAAATGCATCTACAGTATAGAAAATTGATTTATGTTTTCTACATAATTTTAGCTCCCAATACATACAATCAAGGAACCCTGTAGCACCACCCTGAGGGCATTGGTGTCATTCCTGTGTGTGTAATTAGAAAGGAACTAAAGAATTATGAAAGAAAGAAAATCTCACACAGAATCACAGAATCGCTCGGTTGGAAAAGACCTCCGAGATCATCACGTCCAACCGCTCCTGTCTACCCCCTAAACCATATCCCTAAGTACCTCGTCCACCCGCTCTTTAAATACATCCAGGGATGGTGACTCCACCACCTCCCTGGGCAGCCTGTTCCAGCTTCTGACAACCCTCTCAGTAAAGAACTTCCTCCTTATCTCTAACCTGAATCTCCCTTGGCACAGCTTGGTGCCATTACCCCTTGTTCTATCCTCCATCACCTGGGAGAAAAGACCAGCACCCACCTCTCTACAACCTCCCTTGAGGTAGTTCTTCTCATCTAAGTCTGAGCTCAAAACAGTCAAGTAAAAATTGTGTGAAGAGTGTTCAAACTTCTCCTTATTTTTTTTTTAAGTAAGTATTGATACAAATCTGTGAAAGTCCATGAGTTAGTAAGGCAGTCCTCTAGAATGTTATTTTTTTATTTATAGCTTTCATGGACTTTAAATGGTTTATCATTATTTTAAAAACAAAATCTGAGAATCTGAAAGCTCAAATAGTTTAATGGGAGAAGTCTGTAGAAGTGTTTATGCTGAGAGAGCTAGATAACTGAAGTGACAGAGATTGTAGTCAGGAGTGAATATGCTGCATTCTTCAGATACATGTAAATTTCCATAAAATTACAAATGCTTTCCAGCATGTAGATATTTAATAATAATTATGGTCTTTTATAATATCTTCAGGGAGGAGTGGGGAGGAGGATTTTTGAAGATGCATATATTTATACTTGAGAGTAGCAACATAGAAATGATGCAAAACAAAATGTCTGATTACATTAGGTATATCAGAAAAAAAGTACCTTCTTGACTGATATTTTAGTTACTCAAGACATTTCCCAGATTTATGGCATAAACACTCATGTAAACTGCAGCTTTCTTTCATTTCACACTCTCTTTTCAATTTTCGTGCCACATTTGTTTGTTTGTTTGTCTGTTTGTTTGTTTGTTTTCCCCTCAGATCTGGCATACAACAGATCTCTGTGATCTTTGCTAAACTCGAGGTGGAAAAGGAATTGAAACAAAACAGGTGAGTACAAAATTGCGGGCCATTTGACACAGTTATTCCAAACATACACTTGAATTATGCTATGTCCTTTTACATAAAAGAGAATTGTATTTGCTACCATTTTGAGCTGTTCTGCTTTGTTATTCATAAACAAATTATTTTAATCTTTTTAGCTTTATTCATTTGGTTTTGTTGGTTTTCTTTCTTGTCAACAGTTCCTTAAGGACTTTGATTTTTCAGCTAAAACAGTCTCTAAGATTTAGGAGGCTTTATCTGGCTGTAAAAAGAAATGTGTTTTCTAAGCATAATGCAAAACATGAACACTAAATTGCTTCTGCATCCTCATGTTCTGATTGCCAGAGACTGACCTTAAAATGTCATATTTCACTCTGTGGGACAATATATTCAGTCAATTTGTTCACTTTTTAAAAAATTTATTTTGGGGTAAAATTATCCTACCCTTACTCAGAATGGGTCAGATTCCAGTTTTGTAACGTCATTTAGTGTAAAATTGTATGATTTCATATAATATCATTTAGCCATGGGGAATAATCAGTTGGAAATGACCTCAGTGCCTCATTGTGACTAAAAAGCTAATGTTACCCTTAGATAGATACCCTTAGGGTAGACAAAGTAGACTATGTAAGAATAAGGAGTTTATAATATCCTAGTTTTGGCAGTGAAGGAATTATTGCATTAATATTGTGGCCATTCTGAAATTCAAGATTCAAGGAAGATATTGAAGAGCCATGGGGGAACAGAAGTTTGATAATACAGAGCTCTTCAGTTTATTAAACAAGACTGTAACTGGAAGAGAATCTGAATAAAATTGATATTAAAAGTATACCAAGACATACTACCTATTTATAATAACATTTTATTAATGATTTTTGCTGCATTCTACACAATCAGTAAATCTTAAATCAAAGTTGTTTTGGTTTGATTTTTTTTCTAGTGTCAAAGAACAATTTTTGTAGGAATTATTTTTTCCAAATTCTACCGAAATGTCTATCCGATCCAATTAGATGTTTTTAATTGTCCCTTCTGATCCTAAAATGCACAAACCATAAGTTAACTTCTTTTTTTTAAGGTCAGATATGCTTTTCTGAGTAGCAATTTGTACTCATATTCTTTTCAACTAACAGGCTCTTCAAATGTGCATGGCATCTCTTTTTCACATATGCAAGGAGACCTTGATGCCTAGAATTCTGCCTAAAATTTGATAAAGCTACTGTACTTGGATGGTGAAGCTGATCTGCACGTGCACAACAATGTTAATATGTTTTAAATAAGTGTTCAAAGCACCTCTACCTGATGAATTCACTGCTTCTAAGACTTCCAGTACACACCAGACTCATATTTGCCCACACCAGCTCAAATTCCTGGACATTAAACAGCTCAGAAAACAAGAAATTCAGAAATCTAGTAATTAGTGTTAAAACGAGTAGTCCACTATACAAATAAACATAATTTTCAGGTATAATTAAGATCCTAGTTGTCTTGTGTTTCCTTTGTAATCATTGGAGGCATGAACATCCAGAATTCAGCAATAATAAAACAAGGGTTAAAGCAAAGGGCTATGTATTATGCCTGCCTTCCTTCTTTCCCCCCTTTCCCTTTCCCCCCTAGCTGTTGGTATTGCAAATGATGAAAAAGGAAAGTGTTGTCACCCCATTCTACACAGAATGTAGAAATTCAAAGTTAGGAAGTAAGACTATCACTGGGCCTTTGACTGCCTGCTTCAAGCTAAACTTGCAACTAATTCCAATACCTGTACTTAGTTTCATTTCTAGTGGGTCCAGTTTCACTGATATTTTGAAGAACTCAAAATAGAAAAGTAAATGAATGGTGAAATATATTATCAAAACATTCAGTATGAGGTTTTGTCACCTTTGAGAACAGATCAGAGGAGTGCAAGCTACCTTGCTTCTTTTCTCTCTCTCTCAATCTGGCAAACAGCATGTAACAGTCATTTCCCCACCAGGAAGAAGTGAAGTATCCTAACAGCTGCTACTACTATCTGTTATTTATCCCTTGTAATGTCAGTCTGGAGCAATTTTATCTCTCAGCACTATCTCTGCCTGGCAGAAGAATGATTGGTGCATGATGATGATGTGAATGACAAAGTTGATGAACAGTTAGACACAAACTGGAAAGAGGCCATCTGAGCTAATAATATTGTTCTATGAAAATATTAAGTCACATGTGAATAAGAACATATGGACTATATGGAACATATTTTTTCTTGCTGCTGCATGAGAAGTAAACTGACTAGTATGGGAATTAGCCAGTATTTTGAATTCCATTCCGTAAATATAGTATGCCTTACTTTCAACTCTTTCCATGCTTCTAATTCTGATATAGTTCTTTTTCTTTAACTTGGTATTTGTTTCAGTCATGAATGCATGACGTAAAACTGAACAGTGATTTCAGCTTAATTCTTGCAGTGCTGCAACTGTAACTGCAGTTTATATTGTATATGCCAAAGATTTCCAAAGGAAAAGTATTCAGAGGTATAGGCTGTGGAGTTCATTGTTATTACTCTTATTATTGTTGATATTTGTAGAGTTTTATACTCATCAAATGCATACAAAGAGTCATACCAGACTTTCTTATGAGACTTCCAAAGGGAGGTTTTTTAGAATAATTTATGCTTAGGATTTTCTTTTTCAGGCTTCTATAATACACAACGTAACTGTTGTCTTCTTCCTAGAATAGCAATAACATCTTTATACATTTTGCATACAAGCAGGCAATTAAAAAAGTCTTGTGTTTAGGCCATAGAAACTAACTCTGTAATGGCTTACAAATTTGAGAAAATTTATTTCGTTTCCAACCTTTTTTCTTTACCTTTTCTATCCTTTTTCATCTCAGTCATACAGTAAATCTCAAAGCATGCATACCTGCCCAGAAGAAACATTATTTCATCTCTAACATTTTGGGAACCACTTTTAAATAACATGTGGTGTGTCATACAGTAACTATGTAGAATTTTAGTTTCAACGTAATGAACAGTGGTAGAACATGAAACACTACTAATGTTTTTACAAGCTATCAGTCATACCTCAATTGACATTTTCAGTCAAATCCCATGAGGGTACTTATTTCTAGAAGTAGCAGTCAAAGCATATACTTCTGTAATCAAAAGGGTGTTTTAATGGCTGACCAATAATTTCTACTGTCACTTAGCATTTCTTTTGAGGAATATACTACATCTGCACTCTTTAAGCATGCCAAAGATACAGCGCAAGATGATGAGAAAAATTGTAAGTGTAAAACCAGAGCACTGGTTCTTTGAAATCAAACTACTGAAGTAGGCTTTTCATCTGTAGCCAACTTTCAATGCTCGTCTGCACTCTGCGTGCTTTCTACTAAAAATCTTTCAGCAAAACTTTTCCAACAATTATGTTATGTCTACTAGAAGACTTTGGGCTTGATTTTACTGTGTTATATATCAGGCATTTAATTTGAACCAAAATACAAGAGAAAAAGCAAACTCAGAATAAATATGTCATTTAGAATTGAATATAAATTTTTGTTTTTTCAGGAATGGGTTCTCTTGTAAGCAGCAGAATACTCTTTAAAGTGAAAAATACAGTCTTAAGAATTGGTCTCAAGGCTTACCAAAATGATAAGAAACATAGATTAAAAACCCATAATAATAATAAAAAAATATTAGTTAGCAAAGTCCAGCAGACCAGAAGTTCTATTTTGCCAGGACTATCCTGACAAGAAACAAAGACTAATGAAGTAATTTTTTCTTGCTAGCCAGCCAGTCTGTGAAGAGAGTATGTGCCTAGTAATAATAGCAAATCACAATATCCTATGAGATATCATTACATTTCAGTCCACAGAAGTTGTGCTTATAGTGTGCCATGCAAAAATATCCACTGCTATATATATGTCCTTCTGCTGTGACTAAAAAAATGTATTTAAAGTGGAATTACATATGTGTAAGAGCCGTCAGACTAGTAAATAGTAAATTTACAGTGAGTTATGAAAACATCCACAGCTGGCTCTTCAAACATTGCAACTCCATTGAAGATGGCAGTTATTTATCTGTTTATGTGTCTGAGGATATATGTTATTGTTTCTTGCTTCCTTACCTCCCCCCCAACCCCCCCAGCTAATTTGGCTTACGGGCTGGAGATAAATATGATTTTGATTTACATAGTGCTGTGAAGATATTTTTGTAGCTTTTAATATGTATCTCTTTTTAGATAACTCACTTTTCATTGCATTTTTTACTTCTCCTGGTCACTTAACTGCCAGTTTTAAAGAACCATCCATGTACATTGTATGAATTTAAAATCTGTTATCTTAATAAATTAGTACGCATAATTTAGTGTATATACATGCAATGTTTCTACATATATTGCTCATATGCATTACTTAACATTTATTTGCATTTAATTTTATCTGGCATTTCATTGCCCAGATTACTTGTATGAGTTTCTCCTCACAGTTCTAGAAAGCTAAAGTTAGATTAGAACAATTCCATCCTCAGTATCATAGGGTCTGTCAACTGTTCATTCTAGTTACATTTATCTTAGTCTATTCAAAATCAATCCATAATTGTCTGATCAGAAACCTCTGTGACCTCAGTATCCATTATCTTTGCTAGAACACTTGCAAATATATTGAAGAGCACAAGGTGCTTGTGGGAGCCCACTGGTAGCCCACTTTTGCAGTGAAAACTGAAAATTATTCTTATTTCGTTTTTGCTAGATTTTAACAGCTGCTACATGATCAGCTAGGAGATTTTCCCTTCTATCCCATAATATTATTTTTAAGAATTTTTATTGAACTTTTCCAGTTAATACCCTTTTTTGAACTCTGAACACATGATATCGCTCAGATCAGACTTATTAGTGTCATTTCTGATTATCTTAAATTATTTTAATAAATTGATTGTCTTATTACCTTCTGAAAGAGATATTGCTTCTCCTATATTTCTTGTGTATCCATGTATCTTCTAATTCCATTCTTTAATATGATTTCTATTGATTTGTTCAATACTGAATATTTGAAATTAATATAGCTTTTTCACCTTTCATTCCTCCAGCTGTTTTGAATGCTAGATTATAAACTGAAACTAGTAATTTAATAATGTCAGATTCAAATTCCTTTAGAACTCTTGGATGAATACTCTCTGTTCCTGGCAAATTGTTTTTGCTCATTTTCATCAATTTCAGTTCAGTTAGAAAGAGTTCCTTGGACTCACATCACTAATCATGTCTGTTATGGCTTTAATATAATTTGATGCTCCTTGTACACCTTGACAGTTTTGGGCTTCACAATCTCTAACAGTTGTCTGAGTCTAGTGCACTTAGAAAAAAATAGTTACAATGGTTTTTACAAGTTGTTCTTTAGAATCTTTTTTTGTTGGTTTTTTTTTTTTTTGCTTGGTTTATTGCTATTCTACATTTATCTACTAAGAGTTAAAGTTCTTTTCAGTTTTTTTCAATTGAAGAAGACTTCCACTTCAGGAAGAAGTTTTTTCTACCACTTGCCACTTTCTTTACTCTACTGGTTAGCCATAGTCAGCAGATAATAGTGTTTGTGTCTCCTCATTCTGTTGTTTGTTGTTTTGATTTTTTTTTTAAACTGAAGCCTTAATAAACCTTTTTGAGAGATTCTTCATGTCTCCTGAAAACATTTTATCCTTTTAGCTACTTTTTGCATAGTGTTTCAACTGTTTTCCTCACTTTTATGGCATTTCTCTTTTATAATAAATAAATATAATTTATAATATAA
>NW_010169447.1:0-15973 GCF_000695765.1 Mesitornis unicolor
ATATATACACACACTTTTTCAGAGGTTGAAAATTAAAATGGATATCTAAAATATGTCTTAAGAAATCTCAAAGGAATGTAGTTTTCCTAAACCCATCTGTTAAAATTTAATTTAAATCAAGCCATACATTTTTACTAATAGTGTCTAGTGTTGTTCCCATGTCAGAATCTGAATTTAAAGCCCTAAGTAGGCTTATGTTTTCACTGTTTGGGTTGCAGCCTGATACCCTGGATCCTCCTGATTCTGGGTTTCAGAATGCCTTGCGCTGCCAAAGTTAAAGTGGGAAATGTTCCCAGATGAGTTCATTCTCATCTCATTAATCAGTATGAACGGGTCAAGTGAGGGACTGAGGATGAATGCGTCTGGGATCTCCATCCAGTGGTTTGTGGGCACAGGAGACGAATCATCCCCACAGTCTGCCCTCCCATCCTTCAGTGGGTCTCCTTCCCCTCTTGCTTCGAAAGGCCCTTCCCTGACACCTTTGCCCAGTAGAAGTGCAAGGTGCTTGTTGCACCCTTCCTTCTCCTCCTCATCACTGGTCAGATGAGGACAGTTCCCCAAGGCATAGTGAGTGTAGTAACCTAGGCAGAAACTAATGTTGCCATGCTGAAGGGGTAAGCATGTTTGTTTAGAGAGAAATTGTAGGAGGCTTTTAGGAGGCTACCCCAGCATTCCAGTTTGCTGCAGCCAACAGTGCACCAGTTTTCCCATGCCCTCTGGCCCTAGCAGCTGGTGGTAACAGTCTCTGATATATGCTGAATGATTTTCTTCTACTGTGACCTTGAATCTCTCAGATGTCAGATAATTTCTGTTTGAGTTGAAAATACCTGAGTTTGTTCTGATTGGGATCTTTACTGCAGTGTGAAGTAACTCTAAATTTCTAGAGTAGCTATAGACTCCAGTATAGACCAGTTAGGCTCAAGTCACCTGGTGTATTGAATGCTGTGTAAGCACAGAATAAAGTCTTTTTTCCTTTGTTTTGTTTTTGTTTTGTTTTTCTCTGAAGATCTTGCCACTTCAGTACCCCAAATCCTAACCAAGTTTTGAGAGTAACCAATCTAACATCTTTGGGTAAGGATGAAGTTCAGAATGGTAAGAACACGGAGGTATTTAGGAAAGCTGTTACACAATAAGATAATTCTGGGTTTACTTATTGGCTTTTCTAACGCTGTTTTTTGTTTAAATTTTTGGATCTATTGCAGTCTGTAGTCTGGATGGAATTAGTTACTGACCTTTCCCATACCAAAAAATCTTAACAGAACAAGAATGGTGCAAAGCTCATGTAGTATTTTGCTTGCCTAAGCTTTGTAAAGATGACATTTACAAGAAGACAAAGGAGAATACATTTGCGAATCACTCACTAATGAGAAAATGTGATTGTTGGAATGGTCATTATTCTTGTGAAAGTGATGGTTAATTTTACAGACCACATTGTTAGTCTTGGTAAACTAAAGAAAAAGTGGTCAACAGACACAGGCCGTAAGGATCATAAGGAAAAGTTTAAAATTCTTTTCAAATAGTGTGGGACATGTGGCAATGGCTACTTTTAGGGCTGCTCTCCAGTGTTCCTTATCTTAACATTTCTTTTGTGGGAGCACAGTGTAGCCACACTCAGGTTGGAACCCCTCTCTGCAGGCAGTCCAAACTTAAAATACCAATCACTGCCTCAAATACCATACAAACTAATACAGTATTTTCATTTTCTTTACATACTGGGTATCTTTACAGTGATTTATTTTTTATTTATTTTAATTTCTTACCTATTTTCTCTTGCTGTTTGGGAGTTGGAAACAGGGAAAGATAGAAAAGAAAGTGCTTAGAATTTAGACAAAAAGCATCTCATTGTTTTTACAGAAACATTTGTAATGCTAAAAATCAGATATCTTACATTGGTACTAACAGCAGTCAGGAGCCACCCTCTGACTTTACCTTCTGGCAAGCCTAGCTGTATACCTGCCAGCTGAGTGCGATTTCTGTGTACATAGTTTTTATTTGTATTTTTAGTTGCCAGTTGCTTCATAAATTCTGCTAGGAAGATTATTGGTAGACTTGAAATCATAATTTGAGAAACTCAGAGTTTACGGATAAACGAGGTAGAGGTGTCATTGCAAAAAGTTAATAATAAATGAGCCTCAAGATAGTCATAAAAGCCCTTTGGATTGAGGAGACTTCAGGATTATAATTATGCCTTGATAATTATCATAATGGGAGTTGATAGGTTGGTTCTGAAATTAATATGTGAAGAAGTCATTAGTCTTTGAGAGCCACTTGTGTAAGTAGTAGAATGAAGGTTTCAAAAATTCAGCAAGTGGGAAGAATCTTAAGATAGTGGCTACAAAGGGTACCCTCACTATTTAAGATATTTTTTGAGATAAGGGAAAGGGAAGGTGGAACAATAACTTAGAGAATATGGTATGCCCATATTTTTTTGATTCAATGATGATACAAACTATGTGCCCTTGGACTTACTATATCTCATGAACCGTATGCAGAGACAAGAGAGATTCAGGACCCTGGAATACAGAGCTGTCTTTGTTACTATGATACCAGCCTTCGCTTTTACTTTTCCAGGCTCTGCAACTAGTAGGGGGTGTTTATGGTCTGCACAGAGTCTGACTGTTCAGGGCAATAGGGAAGGAGGTCTGAGCCTTGAATGGATTTATGAAGCCTAGAAGAGAGCTGAGTGCAGGCTATTTTGAAGTATGGTATCGTGTAGGAAAGCACTCTCTTATATACAGTTATCAATGCTAGTGTATCTAAGAAAGAAGACTGATCTTAGCTCAAGGGAGGTACATGTGTGTGAATGGGTGTTGCTATTGGGTAAGAAAATAAAAGTATAGGAAGACTGAAGGCTGGAGAAGTATAGTAGAGGTTGTACTTGGAAGAAAAGATGGGTAAGTTGACATACTGAAGAAAGGAAGAGAAGCAGGAACTTTCAAATGAAATGAGACAAATTATTTTTTCACATACTACTTTGTCTGAGTTTTAAAATCCAAATAATCAATTTATAGAGGCCTATAAATTGTTTGAAACAGGAGTGGGCATTTAGGTTTTGTGTGTCCTGATTGGGAGAGGAAAGGAGGGTGGAGGGGAAGAAAACCCAGAAAGTACAGAAGTTAGTCATGCTTCAAAGCAATAATAAATATTTGGTAAAGATAAAGTAACATTTATGCTGGTTTTACACTTTTGTCACAGTTGATTCTTTTCATCTACTAAAGATAATAAATGAATAATCATAAAATATTTGTGTTTGAGAGTTCTTCCTTGGTTTTCCTGAAGAGTATTTATTTTCCATCGGTCCATTACAGTGTAACATTGATTGGCGCATGTAATGTATTATTCATACTGTTCTAGTTTCATCCCATTAGCAATGCCAACATTATGCTGAATTCTGCGCTGGTAATCTTGTGTGAAGAGTCTTTGTATAGTGACTTGTGCTGTGGTTCAGATCCCATTTCACATTTAGTGACAAGACAGAGTGAACAACTGCACCTTATTGATACTACTCAGACTTTGTTCCCCCTCCCTCCCCCCAGTGCAATGAGAGTCGTAAATGTACTGTAGACTTATAAACCAAATTGTGAAAGACAGAGCATGTATCAGAGCTGGTTTATTTTTAGTTCTTGTATTATATCTTTGTTTTCCTGATAGCTAATGTCTTTAGAAAAGCCAAATAACTAAACCCATCACATTATGAAAATAACAAGAATGGAGTCAGAACAGCCTACAGATAAAACAGTCTGGCATTTTGGTCCACATGTATAATCCTATGGGTATAATTTTGATCATGTAAATGATTGTGTGTAGAACTGATTTAAATATGTGCTAAAAGCATTGACTCGACATGCTTTAAATTACTTGAGGTCTGTCTAATGTTAGTACAAAAAAAATAACTTTTTCATTTGACTCTTTAATATTTAGTACAGGAAATTTTTTCCATGTGCAATAGGCTGAGCCCACTGTCCATTAAATTCAATGATAATCTCTTCATTGACTGAATTATTTGGGCCTGGTCTGGTTAGGTGAATGCTTAAGGTTCCGTTTTTTTTCTCTGGAAAAAATGGGCTTTTCTCCATTCATTATTCTGAGAATTCAGGCCATAAAAAATTGAAGTCTCTAGACATATGAATGAAGATTAATTTTAAAATTATCATAGTTCCTAAATACTTAGGATGTGGAATTACAAGGAAATAAAATTAGAAGTTTGAGGAATGTTTTTTTCAAATGCTTTCATTTTTTGAAGCAGCTCTGTAAACAATGAAACAATCTCATTCTGGCATGAATACTTAAAAAAAAAATCCCATACTTTAAGGTGAATATGTCATGAAGGAGAAATGACTGGTATCTGTGAAACCGTATTTATTTACATTTTTATCTTTGGAGAGAGGGAAAACCTGAGCAAAGTTGGGAGGGCTTTCTGAGAAATGGGAAGATTACAGACCAACCAAACTGACTCCCACGGTTCTAGAAAAATGAGATGAGGATTGGCAAAGTGTCTCAAGATTTTAAGGGATAAATAAGAATGAGGGATACAAACAGCTTGAGGTACAAAAGCAGTAGATTCAATAGTCAAAGAAAAGTATAGCAAAGAAATGGAAGACAAAAGTTTAGAAGAAAAACAATTACGATGAGGGAGGGTGAGTGTTTTTAAGTGTGTGCTTACTCTAAGAATCTTGATTGTACTGTGGTCTTTTTGGTGGTTGGGGAAAAGATTTGCTCAGTCTCTTGACTAGCATTCTTTACCAGGCTCTGGATGTTCTGAAAGGTGCTTGGCTTATATATAGGCAGATTTTTTTTCTCTGTTTGACAAGGAAATGTGCATGCTGAAACTTTTGTTGATAAAACACTGACCTTTCAGAGCTTAAATGAAAATGAAGTAGAGAAAACTCAGTTATTTACAGCAGTGTTATCATGTCTTCATTGTAGTAAAATTTTATCTGTGAGGTGGTGAGTAGATTTAAGTATAGAAAATGGGGGTAAGTTACTCTTTTCAGTGAGAGCTTATATAGTCAGGCTTTATTTGATTTTACGTTAGTTTTTACAGGATAGACTTTGATTCGTTGCCTATCATGTTTATATCAGTTTTTCAGAAACATGTTTGAGTAGACTGAGTGCTTAAAATATTTCATCTTTGTTCGTTGCAGCATGCACAAATATAATGTCAGAGAATTAAAACAATTTGTTTATGAAGAATTGATCAAATTCCTAATTAAAACAGTATAGGATGAACCTCTTTGCTTGCAAAAAACAGTTCCACCAAATGGTCCAGACATTAGTGAAACCCCTCCCCAGTATATGTTCTCCTCCCTTTACCTGATAATATCCAGCATATGAGGAAAAAAGATTTTTACATTATGTTCTGTGGTATTTAATCGTCAAAGAGTAGTTACAACTGAATGCATTCCTGTGAATAGGGCAGTTACGAGGAAAAAAATTAGTCTGGCCAGAGTAGGGTATGCCATAGCCAAACATCTCGGTGGATTATAAGGTATTTCTTCTCACTGACCTGCAGTTTGTATGCTTTATTTTCTGGCATTATAAGTTTTGCGTTCCATACTTCATTTGGGTCCAAATTTGTAGGGTCTCAGGGATTTTCATCTTGATAATTATGGAGCTTAATAAGAATTAAGGAGGGTTAGGACCTGGTATCACACTTCCTGGGGCAGTGCCTTCATCCCTGTGTAAAGGGTCCTGTGTAAAGATAAGCAGCTTCAATTAGATGCCTTCCTGGATTTGGCTTGCTGACTCCTTAGTGGGTAGTAGGAGTTACTGTAGAGCCCCAGGCTACCATGGGCTTGCCAGCTGCAGTGTGATAAGCCAGCAGTAGGGTAAGAGAATATAAGCATGATATGATGTTTTGCACTGGAAGCTGCTGGTCAGTCATGATCCCAGTGAGAAAGGCACTCAGACTCTGTAAGGTACCATTCACAGTGCTGTTTATTGGAGCTAACAATGTAAGAAGCATAGATAATCTTACATCCTTTTAGATGCTGGGGAACCCCGGGTAGTGTAGCATCAAATGCACCTCCAACCCACGAGCAGTGCACTGGGCAGATAACATCTGTAGGAGAGATTCTTTCTTTTGGTCATTTAGGCTACTAAAGGATTTTCTAGGAAAACAAGGAAACAACTGTCATTTCTACAGTCAAAAAGGAACAGTGTTATTAGGAGACTTTGCTGCACTTTCAGGTAAGAGCAAGGCCATGCAAGTGGCGTAACTGTTGGTATGGAGGTGGAGCTGCCTATAGGCAACTCTGTTACAATGCACTGGTTGCGTTTGTCCTGCAGCCAAGTGATTTATTTGTGCAGCACAACCCAGGCCTGAAGGCCACGTTGGGCTTGCAGCATCTGGGAACACCAGGCAATGTCGCATCAAATGAAGTACAATAAATGAGATGTTTTTAGGTACTACTCAACTCAGTGAAAATTAGTGTTTGTTTAGTTTTTGGAGTAATTTTATATATTTAGTATATCCATCGCAACGGCATTATGCTGGATATAAGTTACTTAAAAATATGGCAGGTGATAAAATATTAATTATTCCTAGCTTCAGGAAGGCACATCTTATTAATGTTACAAAAACTGGTTGCGTACAGATCTTACCAATTAATTTTTAGCAGATACCAAATAACAGTGAGGGGATTTACCAGCTAGTATATGATTTTGCGTTTATTTTGTAAACAGTTGCTCTTTTCTTTGGAGTTTAATACACTTAGGGCCTGGTTTTCCTTGCTTGTTTCAAACTGATTACTTAACATAGTGGTTGTAAACAAATAACTCGGTCCAGTAGACAGTCTTTGTCGCTTAGATGTTTAGGATTTGTATGTCAGATGTAATTAGTTGCATACTGGGCAATGTGATCCTGTGAATATACTATGAGATCTGGTACTGGAAGATCTGGCTATCTTTTCAGCCTTACAGTGACACCTTTTACAATCTTAAGTTGCTACATTTTAGTGTGAAAATGGCACTAACATGCGTGCACTAGAATTGTGATATAAGCAGTAAACGCTATATGCAAATGTTAGTGTGATAAGAGGACTTACTTCTTAAGACATTAAACCTTAATCTTTCTTTAATCATATTGAGTAAAATGAAGATTTTTTTTGTCATCATAGGAAATTCTTTCTGCATCTACTTTTCTTTCTCTTTTCAGTTTTTCAACTTTGTATTGGTATTTAAAAAATACTTTTGTGTCAATTTTGTGAACTGTGCTCCATATTAATGTTTGCAGTATTCTTTTAAAGTGCCTTTTTATTGCTCTGATAAATTTGTTGGTGTTGATAATCCTCTTTGAGATCTTTGACCAGATACTTGATTTTGCAATTCCTCTTGGAACAAAAACCAGCTGTCCCACGAATAATTGAAAAAAAGGTGGAAAAAATCCAGCCACAGGAACAAATATTGTTTTGGCATTGAAATTTCACTGTGTATTTTAGTATGCTTCAACAGTCATATTTCTACCAGGTTGGCTTGCTAAATTTTGATCCTTATGCATTTCAGGTCAAAGGTACTAGAGTTGGAGGCTTGCAGCTGTGTATAACATAAGCAAAAATAACAGATCAGCAGATTAATCTCTGACATTCATCCTCTAAATGTAAGAACTTGATTCACAGTGTTGCATTGTTTGGCTCATGGGATTCTCTCTTCCTGGAGTGTTGAGTATTCCTTGAAATGCAGCTTAAGATCCACATGTGACTCCTGTTTCATGATCCATTTCAACTGCTGGTTGATTTTAGTGGTGAAGTTGTAAACCTGTAACCGTAACACAGTGGAATTTTCTGTATCTTCACAAATTTCACATTACAAGCTTGTGGAATGTTTAAGTAGTGAGAGGAAGTCTGATGAAGAAGGATGTGCAATTAAACACAGGCATTGATTTTCCCATGTGGCAATCAATATTCCACTCAAAGGTGCAAAAATGTCTTTCTGAAGATTGTTAATAAATTATGAGGAAGCAGTAGAGCACTGCTAGAAGAATTGAGCTAAGGTGGCCAATGAAGAGAGTTGGGAGTACTTGAGCTTTGCTGAGGGCTTGTTATGGTTTATGTTAATGTGCTTTTTTCTTGAAGCATAAGGCAATTACGCTGAGACTATACTATAGGGCCTTCTGGGTGAAATAGTAGGAGAAACTGTTCTCCACAATCTCACTGTTTTAAAAGCTATTGCTACTGCTGCATTGGATGTTTTGTACGAGCTCAGTTACTGTTATTTTGAAAGCATACTTAAGGGTACTTTTCAGTGGTTTCATTGCACAGGTTGTCATCTGAAAAGAATAGTTATTAAAATACTTTGAGCCTGAATTGGAAGTAATTTTATTACCTTCATTGTATTTTCTTCTACAATTTTATTTTAACTCAGCACCTTTTAACACCTACAAATCTAGATATCCAGGAGCCACTTCTTTCTGGCATCCTCAATGTCTACTACAGATACATGTCTTTTCTTTTTCTTGTTCTTACTTTTTCTGCTTTCTTTTCTTCTGCCACATTTAACTAGTCTTTTGTGCTTTCTTTAAAATGTTTTCCCTGCACATATAGCAGTATTTATCATTCTAGAGTTGATTATGTCTCTTTTCTGGAGCTCTTTAGCTGTTTTTGACAAAGTATTTTTTCCATCAGTCATTAAAATTAGCCTAATCAACTAGTGTTAGCCAGTTTTAAAGTTTTCAGAATTATTCATAGTTGTCAGAATGTTCTATTCAAACATTTTCTATATAAGGTGTATGTAAAGATTTAATGAGCATGTTGATATTAAAATTGATTTGTATTTCCTAAGACTAAAGGAGAATATTAGAAAGGTAACATTTTGAAATTAAGTTAAATGAATGTTTCACTTGAGTTATTATCTTCCACTCTCATATTTTTGTTGTTTAAAGGATTTTTATTGTCCATATTGAGAGCATGACCATTTCAGAACTGAACCCCACAGAATTAAATGGATTGAAAATGGAATAGTTTTGAAAATTTACTAGAAAGTTTTAATACTATGTGTTTGCATTGAGATTTTAAGTTACTGAATATTCTGCTAAATCAAAATGTTAAAATCTGCGCTTCTCCATTAATTATATTTTTCAAGCTGTCTATAGGTATGGTTTTCTATATTCAGTAGAGATACAGAAACCATGTAACAAATACTTTCTTGCATTAGAAAGAAGTCTGAATCCTTGTTTGCAATCCACTATTCTCAACACAGCATTCCCTTCCCTGTTAAATTCTAAGGGGAACCCAGATGTTTATTTAAATATTCATAACACAACTGCAGTTAGAGCTGGGAGGATCATAGATACCTGTGTTCATTTCACACTACATTCATCTTGTAGTTAAAATGTCGTATTCATTGCAGTGCTAGCAGATGAGCTCTTTGACAGGAAAATGCGTTTTTTTTTCCCCACTCTACAAGTAAGGCTTTATGGAAAGGAGGCAGTAGATCTGTCTCAGAAAACTTAATGTATTGAGTATTGACCCAAGCTCCACAGAAGCAGCTTTGTGTACTGTATTTAAATATTGTATTCTCAAAGAATTCTGAATTTATTTGCACTTGCTTTAGCACTGGACATATCTAGAAAAGGCCTAAAACATTTTAAGGAGCCAGTTTCAGCTTTGCAATTAAGGTGGAGCTGAATTGCATATTTAATATGGGGATTTTATTTCATTATTTGTGGAAAAGACAGAGTTTACTGTCTTGCCCGACAGTCAGTGAAGTAAAGAGATTAAAAAAAAATTTGAGACCTGTATTTGTAAACCAACTGAAAAAGACTTTACTTGGCAACATTTGCTGACAAATTTTCCTAAGAATTATGATCAAAACCTTAAATTCTAAACATATGTTACCTAATAAAGTGATGAAATCTCAATCTGTGTAAAATGCTTGTATCAGGCCTGCTTTGTCCATTCAGATATTTTGCATAAGAGTGTTTAATGGTTAAGGAGCTAGAAAGTGGAGTATTGGACATATATTAATTCTGGAGTACAAGGGAATGCCTGTGGTGAAAGGAAATTTATGCAGGGGAGCGTGAAAGCCACCAGGCAGGGAATTTGGGGTATGTGTATAGAAAGTCATGGGAAGATGCAAGCAGCAGTGGGAATCTGTAAGGTGAAAGGAAGAAATGGAATGTGCTTTTGAGCTATTCTGAGGAAATAAAGCATCTGTAAACTTTACCAAACTGATACTGCATGCTCCTGCTTTTCATCTTCTTACTGAAAATGAGTCCAAGTCCAAGTGAATCTGGCCTTAAAAGCTTTAAAGGAAAAAGCAAAATTAGAGAAGTATGATTAATAATACTAAAATATAAAATAAAATGTAGTCAGCAAAAATTATGTAGATGATTCTATCAAACTACAAAAGTCCTGACACCACTCTATTCTTCAGTTATTTAAAGGTGTACTCCCATACATTTCACTATGGATTTTAATCAATTAGGTGTTTAAGAATCTAAAATGGGAGTTTTTAGCAAATGAGAGCAGGAACATTAGATGAAAGTAACAAGCAGTATCATAGAATGGTTTGGGTTGGAAAAGTGGGCATGGTTCTTATGGGAATGTTGGAACATCTTCCATGCCAAGGTTAGGCACAAATTGTGCTTTTTTTTCATGTTTTCTTCCATCTTTACTTATTCATTCCTTTTCCAATATGGTATCTGTCAAGGTATCTCTGTTAGCTGTTGTGGTTTTTCCACCCAGATTCAGATGATGATGAATGGTGATAAAATCTATCTGCAGTCTTAGCTCATAGCAGTGGCTTTTAAAAAACACTGTAATAATGCATTTTATATGTTGCTTTCTGTGTGTCCAGCTTTATTTCAAGGACAAGTGATTAATTGTGATAGGTGAGAAGTATCTACCAATATTGTCTGAAAGAGCTAGGCAAATATTTGAAAATACTGTTTTTTAATTCCTTTCAAACCTCTGTGAAAATATTTGAATGTACCTGCTGTTTGCTAGTTTGAGTTTACTGGAATCTGTGGTACATGTAAGAAGACTGAACTGTGAGGGAACAGCATTGAGGGCTTTAAATACCATGTCAAGAATAGGATTTGTGGCCATGGAAGAAGTTGGGTCCTGTCAGTTTCCCCCATCAGGGAACTGGCCCTTGGGACAAAGCACACCCAGAAGGTTGAGCAGCTCAGCAGCTGCAGTACTACATCTTGTGTGATTCAAAGCTTACTTTCTTCTCTCCTGCTGTGAACAATGATAGTGAGAAGTACAGATCAGTAGGGATAAATATTAAATCAGTCTTTGGGTCTCCTGCCATAGTTTCTGGTGCTTTGGCTATCTTATTTATAAACCCAGGATACTTTAGTGATTATTAGAAGAAAGTGTAATTAATTTATAGAGTTCTAGTTATTTTGCTGAGTACTGTCATTGGAAGTACAATGAAGCCTTTAAGTAACATCCAGTCACTGTATAAAGCTGTCTTGTGGCTGCTAAACTTTCACATTATACTGAAGTTGGATATAAACACTCCTTTTATAACATGCATGTCACTGAAGTACGCAGATGTCTTGGCTCTGAAAGCACATTTATGAAACGAGTGCAGTGCTGGAGTTACGCCAGGCTTGAGACTCGGTAGTTTGAGGAAGAGTCCTAATACCTCTCAGGATGGGAGGTCAGCTGAATAAGTGGGCCTCCCTTATTCTGGCAGCAGAATACTGGTCCTGAGAGAGTGTGCTCTATGCATATTAATTGCATTATGCTGCAGTTCACTTCGGACAAAAAAATCTGTATTATAACACTGCTTTGGTCCTTGTTGAAAAGGGCCAATTCTGTTTAGTGTAGGCGGTATGCCCTGCTAAATAGGAAAATTAGAAGGGAAAGAAGTCAGGAAGATCGTAGTAAGTTTTCACTTAATTTCACAACAAATTTGTGAAAGTGCATAGGAAATGCATAGATTATTCATGCTTGTTTTATATAGCTGATATATGGATGTATATTTATATACTGTGTAGTATGTTATATATAGTGTGTACAAATATATATATTTGTGTGTTTATATTCATATGTATATAAAACACAGGTTAGAAACCGTAGAATACCTCTAGCAGCATAAATTCAGAATATTTCAGATGTTTTACATCTGAATGAAATGTTCGTAATAAAACAGGTGGGACAGCCGTGTCTCCATGTCTGGATGAAGACATGGCTGAACGTAATCCAACTTGGATATTATACTTTCTTTTGTTTAGATCTAATATGTTATGTTATTTGGCAGAAATGTGGTGGAACAGAGTTCTTTTTTTGGATAATTTACTTTGTAGTTTTGATCTGTCATTTGAGACTGAGGTGTGAGATTTTATTCTAGTTGTTTAGCACATGAGGAATTCATGGCAGAGAGTTGAGCCCAGAGCTGAAGCACTTGTTTTTCAACACTGAGCCACTTTCTTCCCTAGTAATAATGGTGAGATGTGAGCTAAAATTAAGATTGCAATCATATGTATTTTACTTTTCAACATTACATCTATTGAGCAAGATCCTTGGCTCTGAAACAATACTGTCTGAGTTTCAGAAATGATCCTATGAGAATTCTGCTTTTGGTGGAGTGTATCTACACATTTATTACAGACAGATATGAGTTAATTCTGGTTATGCTGCCATATGAAGTTGTGGTGTGAGGTGCTGTGCCCAAGCTTACTGGGCGCTAAAACCACCTCAGTAAAATTTCTGGGCTAAAGCTGACTTGCACTTGACTTGCCCCTGACTTGCATCTATACTTAAACTTCTTAGATTTGTTTTTTTTTTTTTTTTTAGGTCCTTCTAGGATGGTATAGAAATACCAGTTACTTGTGAGATCCCCATGTAGGGTCATGCTTGAGTACCCTTGAGACTAGATAAATTGGGACTAGCTGCACAGTTCCTGTGGCTACAGATAACGTAATTATAAGTGGTTCAGTTTACTTCTGCTGAAAGACCAATTGCACCAGTTGCATAAAGCTCAGCTGTATTGAACAGGACCCTTTATTTCTTTTGCATTATTCCAAGGTATTAGTGCTATCTTCCCAATCCATAGTGTACAAATCTTGTATGATTACATATTCAAGATTATAGATGATGTTTGAAAATTTAAAGAGATACTAATTTTTGGTGGAAAATGTTGGCTTTTTTGATTTGTCTTACAAAGAAGAGTGTATATCCTTGCAATAGTCAATTTTAAAAGGGGGTAGTGGTGGACATCTGTGTCTAATAAGTTTAAAAGGTGCAGTGTCTGGAGGTTGAGGTTAAGGACAAAAGATGAGTGAACTTCTTCAGAGAAGGTAAGAAAGCTAATAAGAACTAGTCTCAGAGACTTAACTTTAGTCTCTAATTTAATTTTCAAATAACAAACACTTTTTCTGAACTGAATGATCCTCTGTTTTTTTAAACTTCTGATTTATGATGCAGGGGTAGTCTAAGAAGAACTAATGCATAGTGCATGGGTTTCAGTAGTACCTGTGCTGGCATTACAAGTTGCCACTCTCAGGTTGCCCTTTACATGGATTACTTCTGGCTTCATATATGATCAATCGTAATTTACTACAGTGGAAAAGTGTTTCATATACACAACAGTTTGGATTACAATTATTCAATTATAATTTTAAGACTTATACTTTGCACTGAGATGTTTTAGAAGGTCTTGTATGACCAAAACCAGTGTCTCCTTTGAGAGACTGTTAACTTTCTGCTAAGGGGCCATAACTAAGTTATGAGAATTTTGTCATTTGAGGTAGACCTGCCATCAGTACCCAGAATGAGGGAAGCTTTCCTCACATTTCCTTACACAGACATAATAATAATGTCTCAAAAAAGCTCCCTGGCCTCAAAATAATTTAGATCAGTTTTAAAAGCTCAGACTTAAACAGGTGTATCAGCCTTCAGATAATGGAATGTCAAGATGTTGATTTAATTCAACTAGACATCATATCTTTTGAAACTTAACTGTATTATGTAATAAGAGTTGAGATTAATTATCTGACTTTGCATCATGATCATCAGCAATTGAACTTCTGTGTCAAGGTTTCTGGAAGGCTGGGATGATCCCGGGTTCTGTTTGACTCTAATGCATTGAGTTCTTGAGGTAAACTGATAATTGGCCATTCTCATGAAATAAGATGACTATCTGTAATAAGGAGCAAGAAGAGTCCCAGTTATTGTAATACTTTGATATAGTTTTTTTAACTTTATTTCTTATCCTTACCTTTTCGAAAAGACTATGAAGGCAATAGGACCAACCAGTCATAATCACCCTTACATTATTTGCAAGTACAGGACATGACAGTTTTCTAATTTGTCTAAGGTGGAGAAGGGAATGTGAAGAATGGGAATATTTTGAAACTACTCATAATTCCATAAAATGAAGTTTGTTAATAGAAGTTTTCTTTCTTTCAGTAGCCTCATAACTTGAGCAGTAGTTTTTCTTTACAGGCCTAATATAGAACGTAAATATTTCCCTAATTTGACTATTATTATGAAATATTTTAGAAACACATGAGACTGTCGTGTATACTATTGTGAACACACTGTAAAATGAATTAATCTTAATTCTTTTGAGTATTTATTTTATCAAGTACCTTTAAGAAATATTTTCAAAATGTGTATTTATATTAACATAATAATAAGTTTAAATGTTTGGTATAAACTGTGTTGTCTTAAAAATATTGAGTGTGCAAACCTTATGTCTGTCTGACTTTGTTCTTGCATATAACTTAAGAAAAGCATTAGCTAGGACATTTAGATTTTGCCTTTTAAAATCTAGCACCAGAAAAAGGACCAGTCTAGCCCATTAGAGGCATTTTGGAAAGCCTTTGACTTCTGTTTGGTTGTCAGAGGCTTTGACGTAAATTTTATTTCCCTCAGAATTATTCAAGGACAGCTGTGCTTGGGGTGGAGTTATGAGGTTACAGACTCTGTGTCCATATTGCCTTTAAAGAGAGGTTCCAACGCTCCCTCAAAAATAGCGTGTGGGGATGACATGCCACTGTGTCCCGAATGTCCTCTAGAGCATGTATGAGGCAGAGCGTGCTGTGCTTTCTGGGCTGGTTGTGCACACTGGTAGGGAAGCTTGCAGTGTGCGTAGAGCTAGCTTTGCTGCTTTGAAGTTTCTGGTACTCGAACAAGCGATGTAGGAAGTTAACCCCATTTTGGCTTAGGGTAGCTCAGCGATTTACTGCGTGTTAGCAGGAAGCAAACGTCTGCCTGGTAGCCAGAATGTGGTCCACTACGACTAAATCAGTGTGTGTTTATAATGTTCCATCAATTTTTATGATATTTCTAGCCACTGTTATCTACAGTTATACAACACAATAAAAGTAAGAGATGACTGATGGCAATAATAAAAATGAGAATGTACGGTAATAAATGTCAGGTGAATAAATTTTTTATGTTAAAAGTACTAGTCTTTAGACTTTCAAATTTGCATGCTCTACTGTAGGTTCCTACACATTACTTAGGTACCTAAAATAACAATGAACTTTCATCTTCCAAAATTATTGGAAGAGATTTTGTGCATTTGAACATCAAACTACTTTAAAAACTTAAATCAGTATAATGTAGGTTACTTGTTTTGCACATGTGACTTTTATTGATATTGTTCAAGGGAATAGATACATTGCCATTTTAGTTCATTCTTATTTCTTAAAGTTGGCTAAATATTTTCAGCAAAACTTACAAAATATAAGTCTCTGAAAAAAAAATGCATGCCTGAATTTGGCAAAAACGGTGTTGGTGACAAAAGGCTTTTTTTAGTCCTTGGAGTAATTTTCAGTGTAGAATGTTTTCTCTACTGTTTGCTGACATGTTTGCTTATCTTTTGATATTTAAGAATGATTCCTCTATAAATTAGATGATAAATTTGTCAATGAACAAATGAGAAGTGCTGTACGCTTTGTGAGTTAATAACTTGCCTCATGAATTCGTAGGTTTCAAGGGTGTGTTTGTGTTAACTAAACTAGTGGCACCATTTCTTTAGGTGGAAAATCTGAAAGCTGTTTCTGTCTCTTTCC
>NW_010169447.1:16004-35783 GCF_000695765.1 Mesitornis unicolor
CACCTTAGATAAGCAGTCAAACTGAAGGTTGCAATTAATTGTCCAGGACATGGGAATGGAATGCTGGTCTGGCATAACCCAAAGGAGTTGCACTGAATTTAGCATGGAACATAAAAGAAGGTGAAGTCACTTTTAATCATAAGTCCCAATTCGTAAACAGGTGTTTGCCCAAGGGGAACACACCAGAGTTACTTTGCAAGCATTATGGCAGAGTGATTCACTGGAATATGTGAACATTTCTAACCCTTCCCTTCCCTCCCCCAAAATATATTATGTCAATCCTTTTAGCAATTCACGTTCAGTGAGGTATTGCTCGCAGCAGTGAAAGAGATTGGGATTCCAGAAACTGTGGCAGTCTTTTTATCTATTAACCCATCTAATGAATGGTGTTTTAAAATTTGATTGGCAGCTTCTTTTCCTATTTTAATTAAATTGCTCCTTCACTCCAGTGTCTTTGAAGGACAGAGCCTTTGTTGAAGATGTCAAGTTAGTCTTTTATTGTTTGTTTCCAAGGGGAGCAGAGCTTGTTGACAAGTTAAGATAAAGATGCAGAATCAGGAATGTACTTGTTAAAATACTAATTTAAAAAAGTCTTAATAATACTAACTAGGACAAAGAGAAAAATGTGCCCAGTGACATTATGTTCTTCTCCACCTGAGATGCAAATAGCTTGTAATATTTCTACTACATCAAATTTTGCAGCCAAGATAAAAAAAAAATTTAAAAAGTTTGTTCTGGAAATTTGAAGGCAGCTACAGGCATAGAGAAAAATTCAGTCAAAAAATATCATGTTTCTTTGGTAGTATGGGGGCAAGCCTTGCTTAATTTCCATTAAAGGGAAAATGCCATCAAATTAACGCTGTAGAAAAATAGTATAGATGTTAAGGGGAATAAAATGTCAATGAGGAAAACACTTGATAGAGAGCCTGTTTATTAAAATATTTGATTTTAAATTAAGTGGGGATTAGAAGCAATTTATTTTAAGGTAACCCATTGTGAGTTATTAGACTAATCTCCTTCAATTTGCATTTTAATATGCACCAGTAGAGATTGCTTTATTGAACCATTTCAAGGCTTTATTTGCATGTATATTTTAACTTCAGAGGTCAAAGTGCACAATGTACTATTTGAAGTTCACTGATGTTTCTCACATGGATGTATTCCTGCTCATCAGAACCAGGTGGCTGTAAAATATTTGTCAGTTTAATGAGACAGAATTTTCACTGGCTTGAAGAAGACACAGAAACCCAATGGGAAACAATAAAGGTCATCTTATGCTGTTAGGAGTGCATTTACCATTCACATTAACCTTATGGGCCTGGAAGACCGTTACTTGTAAAATTGTCCTTTATGGTCACTTCTTCTAAGGAGTTGTGCAGATTCTGACTTATTTGCAAAAAAAATTCTTTGTTGAACACTTAAATAATCTGATGAAGAGTTGTATTTTAGTATAACCTATAATGATTTGCATTTTTTGCTTTATACTTTGAATATGTTTTGTATTTGCATTTTAAATCAACTCATTCTTTGTTTGCTGTTATGTTTTAATTAAGTTTGTAGGCAAAATTTTTGATAAGGAGCTGATACTACTTATGGAAATGAAGTCATAAAATTGCTCCTTAGTTTACCTTTTGTTAACAGAAGACCCTTATCTAAGACTTACAAAGTATAACAAACCAGAATAATTTGAATAATTAATCTGGCTAATTGAATAATTAATCTGGCTAATTTTTAAAGACCATTAATGTGTTCTAAAGCAATTGCAAATTGTGTTAGAATGAGAAAAATTTCAGGCTACAAGGTTCCAAGTACTGATATGAAAAAAGCGGTGGGAGTTTACTGCGCTTGATTTTTCTATTAGTTCTTTGAACTAAAACAACATATTATGGAAAAAGATTAAACAGTCCAATTTATTTTTAAAATTGGGCATTTCTACATTAAAATAGTTTCATGGGTTGCCAAGCAGTCAGAATAGGGTGGAAAGACAACAGTGAAGACATTACGAAAACATACACTTTTCCTGTTGCCCATGTAGTACATGACACCATGGGTTAATTTATTGGGCCTTTCAATTATGGAGATCTTATTCAGGTAATATGTGGAATGTATTTGTTTTGACAGGTATACTGGTGCCTATTGTCAGATCACCAATTACTCGAACATCAATAAAAGTAGCTGGTGTCCCATCCAATTTTAGAGGTCCTTAGATTATAAGCAAAATCTGACCATTACTGAGAAGCAAACTGTTGAGTGATGCTGTATTACCATGGAACATAATTGCCTGTGTGCTTCTAGTTTATAAGTTTGAATAATGTAAAATATAGTGGAAATTTTAATTGCAGCTACCCAAGACCTTATGTGATAGTATAATAAACTTGTAGCAAATTGACAAGCACATCAGCATTATAGTTATAAATGCTACTGGTGCTTTCAAGCACATTTCACAATGTGTTTGCATACTAAAATATGTGTATACATACTGAGATAGTTTTCTCATCATATGGAATCTAAGAACACACAGCTAATAGAAGTTACATTGTTTGTGTATGTAAATGGAACTGTTTAAAAATGAATTGTAAATTACTTTACTGGGTTAACTTAAAGCAAATGGGCTGGTATTTTGGTTATTGAACTTGCGGCATCAGATGTTCTTGAAGCAGAAAGGAATAGAAGGAATTAGAAATTACACTGTTAATGACTATTTCAGTTGTTGTAATTACATTTGTGACACAGATTAAAGGAAAAGCTCTAGAAGTAAGTTTAGTGCAGGTGTGGGTTTTCTTTCCTGCAGAAGTATTTATGTGTCTTGAAGCAGTATCAGTCAGATTGAGAACAGAAGATAGGGACAAAAGATCACAGCACAATAGGAAAGAAACCTGCTTGATCCCCTGCCTATATAAGTTAATTAGTTAATAGCATATTTTTCCTCCAGCTTTCTTCTGATGGGTTTTGAAATGTATGTATAAGGGTCAGTATGAGGGGACTGTTCCACAGACAGATATATTAGAATATTATTTTGCATGTAAATCTTCAAGAACCTGAAAAGTTCCAATTACCAGAGACTGATGCATTCGTATAAGACACTTTTTCTCCATTAGAAGTGTTGCTCTATTGTTTTTTTTCCCTAGCTGTGATGTGACACAGTAACTTTAAGAAGCAGAAAGGTTGAATATGTATTTTCATTGATCAGAAGTGAAAAGTTGTATTTCTATCAAATGATGTAATTGTTTCCAGTAGTCACTAAGGAGAATATTAAACAATACTATAAAGCTTTTAAAATCCTCAGTTTAAAACACTTACTTATGAGCTAAAGGTTTGAGCAAACAATTCTCTGTACAAGTGAGGTTAATAAGAAGTGACTAAGGAGGGCAGTTTCAGAGAACTGGGTAAAGCTCATGTTCAAATGAATTAAAGGAAGACTGAGGTAAGTAACTGTAAGGCTGTTGGCCTGACAATAGTCCTGGGTAAAATATTGGAATGGCTGAAGTGGAATTGTGTTAGAAAGTTATGTGGGAGTGTAATATAGTTAATAATAATTGATATAAATTTATGGAAAGATACGAGGTTTATATTTCTATTCCTTCAATTATATGTTTATTTTAAATTATTAAATAATTCATGTTCATTTTCCACAAAACTCTTTATTATGTATTTCCACAAAATACCTTGTATGTTATTGAATTTTATTATGCAGTGGCTAAGTTAAAAACAATATGTTCAGACTTCTGTTTTGTAGCTACCATCATTGTTAACTGTGTGTAGTTTGCCTCCCATTTCTGCTGTTACGGATATTATTTTGCAAAATCACCACAGAAGGACAGGCAAGATTGGGTGTACTTGAATATATAGGAGAGGGGGCTAAAACTACAATGATTTTCAAGGAGATAGATGACAGATTCAGGTAATACCTTTTTGTAAAATCTGTTTGTATGTCACCTGTGAAATGTTGTCGTCAAAGCTGAAAGAAAAGAGTCTCTTGATGTCCTGTCACACATACGGTATGCTTCTAACTCATCTACCATTAGAAGTTATATCAATTGACCAAAAAATATTTTGCAATATTTTCATACATTGATAATAAAAAAAAATAATTGAGAAATTCCCAGTTGAAATCTGTTGTTGAAAATTGGAAGACATTTGAAAAGAAAACAAGTGGTTATGAAGGGGTAAGACTGTTAAATGAAGCAGCAGGTGAGTTGAGAGAGGTACTGGCTGATATCACATGGAGAGAAACAGATAAGAGGAGCACTCACTAGAAAAGACTAAATGAAAGAGAGCAGTTTCCAATTAGCAGGGGTAATTACTGACAGAAGTACCTGCTTGCCATTTTGAAAGGGATTTTGTCCATCAGTACTCTGATAATAACTCGTGATAATGATAGTGATCTTTGATTGTTGAAAATGCTAAGTATTAACTTTGGGGGAAAGAATTTTTTCATTTAATATGAAGCTACTTTTTATCAAGTGAATTACTACATCAGGGTAAGTCTTTGCTAAAGTTTAGGGTGGTTTCAGTTTTTGTTTCTGTGAATATTACAATAGCAGATGATTTTTTTTTATCTGCATACAGAAAACTGCTGTTTAACAATACAGTTATATATAAAAAATTGCATATATTTGGTGTATTTATATATTTTATAAAGATATAATTATATGATTAAAAGTTAGGAATATATATTGGAGGAAATGTATTTTACTAGCTTGTTTACATTTTGCATTTGATTTTCCCTTGTGTAAAATCTCAGTTTTATACTTAACTAAGTGATAAAACTTTCTATAACTTAAGAAAAATTTCTGGCTTTATTAATGTAGAATCAACTTTATTTTTTTATAGTTGGTCTGTATTTTTATGGATTTACTATAGAACAGCTGTGGAGCAACAACACATGTTTTTAGATTTGTAGGGGGAAAAAAAAAGGAGACTATGAAGGTTGTTTTCTGTGGATGGGCCCCCAAGGGTCCAAACAACTCGTGAACTGATTCTTTATTAAATATGATGCTTTAACCACCTGAGCCCCAAATAAAGGATACTTGTTTGCTTTGGGTTTATGTTGGTTGTTTTTAAACTGTGTTTTACATTTTGAACAGAAGTATGTGGTATACAGACTTAGGTTGGAATGGCTTGTTTCAATGGGAAAAGAAATATTCTTAACAGTTTCTAGGTAAAGCTTTAGTTTACTTATAGCCAGAATTATTTAACTTTTGAGCTGCATGATCATGAATCCAAAACCGAATGTACTAAAATTTTGTTCTTAAGGGAACTAAAATGTCTGTGGTTAATTTAGATTGGACCACTTTCTTGGCTGCTTTTGCAGATTTAAAACGTGTTACTATTCACAGTAAGGGAAAGTGTTGGGAATTTTATGTCTTTAATATTGTGCAACCATGTGGAAGAAAATGTTGTGGTGAATACCAGTATGTAATATGCTTTGAACTGTTCGCTCATTCTCCTTTTTCAATTTACTCTGGGCATTATGCTTTTGCTGTCACATGAAGACCTGGCTTTAAGAATTCATGCTTTGATCCTTACACACCTCAAAAGAACACTTCAAGGGTATACTGAGGAGAAATGGATAAAGGGAGGAGAGGTAGACTTCTGTTGGTCATTTAGAGCAGATGGATTGTCCCACTCAAACAGGAGTTACTTAAAATGGAACCTAACTATACAGCGGATAGCTTTGTATTTGATCCTCAGGAATTATTTGAGGCATGTCTCCGATGTCCAGAGGAGGAGGGCTGGTATGTGGTGTGATGCAGTCCTTGCTCTCTTCTCTTGCCTTAAATGGCTCTAACAGGCTCAGAGTAGTGCCAGGTCACCTGACAGTTTTGAGGATAGCTTCATTTTTTACTACAGAATAAAGCAATGATAACTGCTTTCTGGATGCATACTGTTGAAAAAAGAGTGAGATTTTTGGAAACACATAAATTGTGAATGCAAGTTATTAATGTATTTTTGAAACTACTTCACCTACCATGGCTCTTCATGTTGGCAGTTCAGTCATTCTGCTGAGACAAGGAGTGCTAATCAAGCAGGTAACATGCAGGCTGTAGTGTACATTTCCTGTAAAATGCTAGTTAAAACTTTGTCAACTGAGTATGTACAGAGAGAGTCTAAATGCTAATTGAGGAAACCTCGGGGGGTGTGTGTGTATAGTTATACTTGTCTGCGATGTGAGAAAGAACCCGTGCCTTTAACTGAAAGGCTTCCCTGTAGGAAGTTATGAAAGTAGCTCCAAATAGTAGTGAAGGGCTGAAAATGCCCCTCATGTAGAATTAGCAAACTATAGCTGAGTGGGAAACTACCACTATGTAAATTATAAAATTGATTAATATGCTTTGTTAATTTGTAAATATAAAGAAATTAAACAATATCCTTCAGTGCTCAGTGAAGTCTGAAGTTACTATTTTTCAGAATTTTCCCTTGAATTCACTACTTCAGTTTTAATGGAAATCTGAAAAATCATTCTGATCACATGAAATTGACTGTTCTCTATATTTTGCCTTTTTCTTGAAGTGTTGTGAACACAGGGGGAAAAGTGCCATTTATAAGCATATGTGTTGCAAAAATTTTACTCTTGGCCTGTCTCATTAGTATGTAAGGAATGATCATTAACTCATACCTAGAAATGCTATATTAAGGGTAGCTGGTATTACAAAAATTAAAATTCGTTATGTCCTTCAACTGTTATAACTGTCTTCAAGGAAGAAGAAAGACAAATTTTATAGAGGAGGGAGAAATTTTAATGGGGTCGTGATGTACAGTATGGTGAGGCACAAGAGTACATCTCTACTGAAGTACTTGAGCATGTAGCAACACCTTGCTTAAATTTTGTTACTCAGTCACTTATTTCAGTGAAGTTAAGGGAAAAAGATTTTTGGTAATGAAGATTGGCTCTGAGATGAAATTGTCCTTTGATACTTTCTCTTGTTTGTTTTATTACAGTATTTACTGCTAAAGACCATCTGTGCATATCTCTTGAATCAGTGGGGTTTGCTTTGTTATGCTATGGGTGAGTGAGAGTCACAAAAGCAGTTTTCATGAAGAGATGTTAGAATTCCCCTGTAGTCAGTGGAGAGAAAGAAGAGTCTTCTGGAGTCAAAGGCACTGAAAGTTAGGTACCTTCTATCATTAGGAAAACAAAAGGCAATGGTCCCTCCAGAGTTTGTCAAGAAAATTAAGGGAAACTAGCTACCTCATCTTAGAATTTGTCTTTGTAGATCTCACTCTTTTTTAAACAGCTATGTTCTTGTATTTGCTCCGAAAGAAAGAAAGGCTGAATATCTTCCTGTTTCTTGAGAATTTCTTTAATGGTAAGCTTTGCAATGGAGTTATTTCCTTTGGGAAATTATTTATCCTTTTTATTTTCCCTTAGGAATTTTCCATTTAGAGAGGAACATAATGTTTGTTTCATATTCTCATTGCACAGTGGGTTTTCTTTAGTACTTCTTCCCACAGGAGTGGTGCTCGGTAATTCTCTCCAGTCCTATCATTCAACACCATGCCAGCTGTCAGCTTTCTTATATGATTGATGGAGCTCATAAGTTAGTTCTACACCTGATATGAGGTTTTATCTATTTTAATGTATTTTCATTATTAATTTTTGACAAGTGGCTCATCATCGCTCTGAGGGCATCGCTTAAGTGGGACCTGTCTATGCAGGCTGAGTTCAGTCATGTACATCTGCATTTTGAATCTCAAATACTATCCTTCTTCATGGGCTCCTAAGCGGGCTCCTAAGCAGTCTCTAAGGTATTTTTGCTAACAGTGGAGGCAAGCACTGGAGATGGTCCTTAAAAATGTTTGAATATGAACTATTAATGACTATGAGTGAAAGTAGAGAAATGTTTTTTCTTGGGTTCCTACCGTTTTATTAAATTCTGCCTTCATTCATAACAAATGCTGCTTTTTGTTTTTCTTTATTTTTTTTTTCTTCCCTCAGCAGATGCTAAAGGAAGACATGGTTGCTACTTTTTCAGAGGATGTAACTTTATAACTTAGGTCATGTTTCTGAGCTCCAACTTGAAACATCAAAGTGAATTTGTTATGATATTTGGCCAACTTATTTAGTCATCCCTCTAGACAAAACCTTTATCTGGAGTTTTGGTCTGCAGTGTGACTAGAATGTACACTACCCAGATGTGTTTTCCTAACTTTGATACAACAGAATGAAGCAAACATAAAGACCCTTTTGAATACATCTTGTTATGACCAGTAATGTTTGAAACCAAGTTAAAACTATTAGATTTGACTGAGCCAGGGCATGAACTTCAGCTGCATTACACCAGGGGAAAAAGCCAAGTGTTTAAACTGAGGGTTTTGTTTGGTTTTTTTTTAAAAAAAGGAAAATCCTTTCTTATCAGAAGGCCTATCTCAGCCAAAATCAGTAAGAGCATTTGTTACTGATTTAGTGGGGTGTGTTTGCATGTGCTTATTTATTAGCATTGAAAAATGAGCTCTTTCCTGCTCTACATAATTGAGGGTACTATTTGTTATCCAAATATTATGCAGTAGAACTATTCATAAACTTCAGACAATGAGGAGATTTTTCTAGATGTAAAAGAGAGAAAGATACAAGGTTAATAATCACATTTCAGACACTGAAGCATACTTGACACTTGCTATCTCTTTTCTCTGCTCCCCTACTTCTAGCAGCTCCAGTAGGAATCTTAGTCTAGGTCAGCAGTACTTAAAAAAAGACCGTACACGTCTTGTCCCATCTCCTCCATAGAATCAGCCGCCTGTTAGAATAGAGAAGTCAAACAACAAGATGTTTGCATGGGAGACTGCAATATGAAACTATCAATTCTTACAGACTTGATGGTAGGGTCTTTTAACATTTTTTTCCTTCATGGAAAAAATGGCTTTCTTCTAGAAAGGAGATCTGAATTGAACTTTGAATCTTTTGGAGTGTGCCTCCAAAGACTTGGAAGGTGAGAGATTGTTCCCCCTTTAACTCTAGGTTGACCTGAACTGCCTTTTTTTTTCTGTCAGCATACCAGGGTATATAGGTAGTTGAGTCCAGGTCAAAAATATCTTTACATCAGAAATTGGCAAGTTTGCCACACAGCTGTTTCTTTCAGTAGAGAATTGGTGCTAAACATATTGGAAGGAGTTTCTTTAATCTGTTTAAAGCTTCTATATTTTCATTATTTTAAGGAAAAGAACAACAGTATGGGATATGAGTGGAGTTAACAGTTGATCTACTGAAAGTAGGGAAAAGTCATATTTCGAAAGACATGGACAAAGGACTTTTGCCTATACTGCCAATTTTTAACTGTATTTTCATTACATTTCTCAAAGGCTAAGAGATTTCAAATGCATCATTAATTAATGTATTTTGAAATGACTGTGGGAAAGCCATGTATAGATACATGTAGAAGTGTAGCAGGAGAGCAACTTAGAATTTTATGAATAATAATAAAGCCCCAATCCTGTAAATATGTATGTACAAATATAATGTTGTCTTTTCCTTTATTTGCCACCAATCCATAGCCTATGGTGAGACATACGTACTTTGTCAGAATAATCCTGTGATAAAATAGTTTTTACACGCTAAGATGATTAACAGTTTTACAGCTTGTCTTATTTTGGGCATAAGATGAACTAGTGTGGGGGGTGAACATTTGCTTAGTTTGGTTTTATTTTTTTGATTTTTGATGAAGTTCTAACTCCTAGATTCAACTGACAGAAGGCACTGCCTGTATTTATTGTATGGCTAAGGCAGGTGTACCTGTAAAGAAAACTGCATGTGATTCTATTCCTGTGGGCTTTATGCTTGCGAATTAGCAGGATATTTCAGGTGGAAATTCTTAATTTGTCAGTTTGAGAGAAGAGAGTTAGAAGTCGCAGTTCCAGTTGTGCAAAAGAATGAGCACCTTTGGCCGTTATCTGCAGCATGACAAATTTGGTGATCTGAAAATGTATGTTTTCTTGATCACCACCTGAAGAGTTGCCGTTGAACACACTGTAATGTTACTTCAGGTGATTCCTTTTTTGTTTTCTTTCTTTTTCTATAGATGGAGGATCCCAGGCAGGGATATGTGAAGCTCTTTGCTTCTTCGTTACTAGGTTAAGTTGGCATGCTGTGACTTGGCAGTAGGATACTTTTGGTCTACCAACACTTGTCTTGCTCCCATAAAATGAAATTTACATCAATTTAACACATCTATGTGGCAATAACTGTTAGCATAGAAATTGAATATCGTATGAAGCAGAGTGCAGCTCCAGTAACCTTTGTAAAAGTTATTTGTTGGGTATTGTTGGAGCAAGTGTTATTATGGTCTGTGCTGTACTTCATTCATACTTGTCTGAAATTTACTTTTGTGGCGTCTTACGTGAACAACTGATTTTTACTTTCACTAAATGACTCTTTTGAAACCATCTTTCTTTTTTAGCTAGTAAATCCAGTAAAACCTAGTTAACTCCAGTCTTTGCTGAGTTCTTTTTGAGTTTCACCCAGCCTATGTTTTTGACTGGATTTTATTCAACCTGCATTTCATCATGATATTACTTTGTTTTTGAAATGGTTATGTCTCTTTCAGAATAAAACAAAATAGAAGAATTTATGGAAAACTTGTAATTCAAAGACAAAGTATTCAAGGAAGCAACTAACATATTTTGCAACCTTTGCACTTTGACTTGAGAAGCCTGTTTCATTTCCAAATGTAATGGGACATGTTCTCAGAATTTTACTAATAATATAGAAATTCTATAAAGTGTCTCAAATAGAGTAGTAATTTTAATGAGAGATGTCCTGAAATTAGTGTTGTAGTTAAGTTTGAGCTTCTAATTAGTCTGCCAGCCATTTTCTTAGCTTTGTTTGTTTAGAATTTGTTTCCAGAGAATATTCCTATAATTCAATCGTTCTGAGTGTTACTGTTACTCTCAGGCACTGTGTTAGAAACTACAGTGTTTTCTAGTGACTTCTAATTTTATGCTAGCCAGCCTAAATAGGGAGTTATGGAAATTTCCTCAGGTGGTTCAGTATAAAACAGAAGAGCCAAAATTGCCAGTGGGATTGGGTGGTCATGTCCAATGGCTTGGAATTTAGCTTAGTACTTCACTGTCTTGACTGGCTTACTGATTTGTTTGATATTAATATGTCTGTTGTTAAAAGTATGGGAATAGAATTTGCTGGAATGGCTTTGTGTTCATCTGTACAGATGGAAAAATATCTATAGTTTGGATCTCGTTGGATTGAAATAAGATTAGAAATTTGCAGAGTGAGGACTCTTAGTTTGTTGGGCTTTTGTTTATTTTTTAAGAATCATTTGTTTAGGTTCAGAGGTTATTTTGATATACAAAGCATGTAACTTCACTGTTTAAAATGTGTTCCTTTGCTGTAAAATAGTTTTTAGGTCATTATTACATAATATTATCTATTTGGTGATAAAAGCCAAGCTCTCCACCTGTCTCCATTTAGCTAATGTTTGGCTGTATTTTTTTATACATTGCTGCCAATTCAACCACAATTTCACAGTGAGACTCTGCTTTCGTTGACTATCAGAGGTTCTGTGACATATGTGTGTTGGAACTTTTGTTGTGAAGTAGTAAGCAAAGGTTTCATTGTAACTCACTAGCTTTTTGAGTTTTGTGTGATTTGTACCAGATGTTATTTCACTCAGATAAGCTACTAATTTTATAGTTCTGCTTTTAAATTTGGATTTTATAATGTAGAACTTGCTTCTAAATGTATTGGAAGGTATCATATATATTTTGGAATATGTTTTTAGCCTTCTTTCAAGAAGTTTTGTTTTTTTTCTCCATATTGGTATTTAATGGTTGTACCAAATAAGAAGATGCTCACACACAAAACTGGCTGCAATATTTACTTGTGGAGGGACTGTCAAGAGGAGTTCAAATGTCGGGTATTTAGATAATTTTCTTCTATGTGTTCTTCCTATTGACCATATTAATTTATCTGGCTTCTCAAAAATGCTAAACTTCTGTAAAAAAAAAAAAGGTCAAACAAATAGAAAGAAGTAGATTAATCAAGTTAAAATAATCTTAACTGGATTACCTACCACAGATGGAAGAAATACTGAAGACACCAGAAATTATTCTTTTCTCTTACCATGGATTTAAACAAGAAAACTCAGATAATGATAGGCAGCAATATAAAACGCTAAGATGTGTTTAAATAAAACTAGTGAATTGGCAACAGTGATGCAAACAAGCAGTTTTTGCCACTATGTTAGTATTGATAAGACAGAAAAAATTTCAACATTCATGTATGCATATGAAGAGCTGTATGTTTAGACTTGGAGCAATATGAATATACTTCCTTTAATTATGTCATCCCCATTTGTAATGTAGAGCTAACCTGGTCTTTTTCTTGCTTGGATTTTACTGGCATAGCTTGTTTAAATACTTTGTGCAAATTACAGATTTGCTATGGAGTAAAGTGACATTGACATATCAGGGGTTTAAGCTTATTAAAAATCAAGTGCTTTTAGTTAATGCACTCGGGTATCTGGGTTTCTGGACACACTAAATATTTTGCAATAACCTCCCAAAAAACTTCCTAGTTAAAATGGAGTATAGGGAAATATCGGAAATATAGGGAGTATGGGATATAAAGCTGGGGAAATAGAGAGTTGTGAAGACAAGGTAGTAGCCTCTTTTCTTATTGAGTGTTTTAAAGAGGAAAAATGAAAAGAGTGGAGAGATCTCTTTTTTCCTTTTGAATTGTTCATTCTCATACTATTATGTTTTTGGCTAGTTGAAATGATCGTTTATTCCAAAAGGTTTCTCGTTAACATCATTGTCACTGTTTCTCAAAATGTAATAAAATAAGGTGCAGCATGACTCTCTGTGATGATAATCCACTCTTACCTCCAGTTGGTTTGTGGATGCAAGATGTGGGTTTGTTATAGTGAAGTCTCAAAAGAGGATTTTGAATTTAAACAGTGCATGCATTTGGCTTTTATAGAGTGTTTGAGTTGGTTGCCATCTTAATCCATAACCTGTGATGTGCTTAAACAGTGCTGCTTCATGGCAAATTTCAGTGTAAGGCGCAGTAGAGCTGTTAATGATAATTCTGTAGTGGAAATAACAGAAGAAAACAAAACCGTGCAACTTCCCTTTCAACCCTGAGTATTTCATTAACCTGGCTGTTCTAGTTTCCAGAGGCACAGATGGCTATAATATTTACTTGTGATGATCAATAACTTCATGTTCATCAAGTGAGGCAGTAGAATTTTGGAGGGTAGCTGGGTGCATCCAGATAAAGCACGGGTTGTAGTGCTGCACCTTATTTCATCTCTCTGCAGTCTTCTCAGATTGGGATCATGCTGGACTTCACTTGAAAGTTGAGTATTTGGTGTCTAGTGAATTGATGCTTTGTTGTCATCACGGCGGGCCTATGGCACAGTTTCAAAAACTGTGTTCATGGTTAGCACTAGCTGAGGCATTCTTACAAGGGTCAGGTAATTGTGGCCTGAGGTACTTAATCCTAACATGCACTCTCACGTACCCATTGCCGTGCTGTGGGAACGCCACAACATTTAGAAGTGCTCCCTTGTGGGAGTGACATGGTTATTCTTTCTGGTTGACGGAGTGTTTGATAAAGATCACTCTCTGACATGGATATCTTTGCCTGCATTCCATAAAGCTTTAGTCACCTGTCAAGAGCTGTGTGCACAATGATTGCTGAGTGAGATGGGCTGCACAGGGAATCAGGCTGCTAATCACTGTTTTGTTATGTTGTAAACTGCTTTGAGTCTTGCCCATTGAAAAAGTTTGCTCGCAGAATAAGGGATATTCAGGATTGTATTAATTAAATTTATATTTTCATTTATATTGTCTTACCTGTTTTAAAGGTTTTCTCTGCTGTGTCTTAGCTTTGGTATGTGGCTGAATGCTGTGTGTGCAAAATAGACAAAGGAGCATGTAAGGAAAAAAATATTTGACTATAAATACTTACACATGCTATGTGAACTAGAATATGTGATAGAGATGTCTTAAAACCACAAGAAAAATATTCTGTTAGATCTTGTTATAGATTTAGAAAATGGGTTGTATTTTCTTCTCTAAAATGAGTGAACGTGGGAAAGGGTGAAATGTAGTAGTACATGTCCTGTTGCAGTAGGAATGAATAAGCAGTAATCATAGCATTTCTCAGCTCTTTTTTTTTTTCCTGCTTTATATGCATTTAAATCCTGCTTAATGAAGATCTAATCTAAGAAGAGTTTAGGGGTACATTGGAGAGTTGGAAGGGGGTACATTGCTATAAATTATTCCCTATTAAGCTAAGAACGATTGCCAGAAGAGACCTGTGAGCTTGTGATCTCTGTTTTTGCTTGTATAATTCTGTGTACAGGATGACCCTTTTGAAATCAGATAGAAACGTTTATATTATGGATTAATTTACTGTGGAGTACATAATGATCTTGATAATTCATCATCCCTGTGTCTCTTTCAGAATAAATACAGTTCTGATGTTATTTTTCATATTTTAACAAATTTTGTGTAGTAGACTTGCTCCTAAGTGATATGGGTGAAATGTGAAAGATTCTGTATTCCTTTGATGCCAGACTTCTGCTCTCATGAGCATGATTTCTGCTAAAAATGAAGATACTTCAAATTTACTGGAAGCTGAACCCAGTGTGATAGAGCTAGTTTCACCAGTGGTGGATAGTTATGTTTTTCTTGGCCGTTTTAAAAAAAGAAAAACAAATTATCAGTCACATTTCTTGTTCTCCATTTCAGAATATGGCATAAAACATGTGAGAGTCTTCAGTCCCAATGATGTTAGGGATTCCAAGAAAATATACTACCAACTCATAAGAGAGCTCCTTGGAATTTAATACTAATTTCTCGCCCTTTTTCAGTTTTCTTCAGCTTCCTAGCCAGCTAATAAGAAGGCACTTGGTACTTTTGGAATTGTATTTGTATTTTTTTGTATTGCTGGAATAAGTCTGAGAGAGTGATGTTCATTATTGCCCCAAGGAACTTGTCTGAATATAGATCAGTGGGTATGTTGCAAGCAATTTTCAAGAGGGATTTGTAAATTTTTATTGCTCAATGTTAAACAATGCTCTAAAAACTATCTTTAAGTGCGTGCTAATAGTGGAGAAATCCAATTGTTTTTAAAACTTGAATCACCATTAGTTTACAGTATTCAAATGCCTGACATTTTGTAAGGTTTACTTAGCAGTGAAATAAGCATGGAGAGAAATCAACCTGCTTGAACACTTAAGGCTGAAAACACAAGAAATGCTCTATGCTTGGAAACTATTGCAGTCAAATCCTGTTAACAGTTTTGAGGGGTGAAGTTCTCAGGATTATAAAGATGCTTCTGGATTTCAGCTTTACCTTTGCAACTGTGAATATTAAATTTAGTAAAAATCTTAAATATGATCTTAATTTAGAGAGTAATTCCTACCTTTTTTTCTTTTATTTCTACAACAAGCTTTCATTAATAACTTAACTGGCCTGTACTTTGCTGTAGGTAGGTGTATTGGAACAGAGCAAGAATTCACTTAGAAAAAATTAAACAAAAAAGTCTGTAAATGAAAAGCAAGTTTTGGTCAGTTGTAAAAACATATATTCAGTGTGGTACTTTCAACTCATTCCAGTACCTCTTAAATCTTTCCTGTCTCAGCCACTTTCATTTCTTCCATTGCTTTTAGAAATAAAGTTTGAAAAACTTATTTTTAGTTTTCTTTGTTTGAAAGATTTGTGATATTAAAGAAAGAGAAAGAAAAATGTTAAATAGACAATTATAGACAGACTTTTTACTTGATAGTTTCCGGTTCTTCTGAGGTCTTTACATCTAAGCTACACTTGGGACTGCAAGTTGCTATATATTTTTTCATCTACCCTGTGAAAAACTGAGGCAGGGAAAGATTTTTCTTTTTCTTTTTTTTTAATATCTGTTTAGAAAGGTGATAGAACTTATCTTGAACTAAACAGATTGAACACAATTAGAGACAATGTTCAGGTGAAAATAATTTTAAAAATTAATCTCATGGTTTTAGAACTTATTTATCCCTAAATTCTGCAAGTGTTTGAATGAAGAACCCCAAAATGCTTCTAAAATTTATAGCTGATGTCCTGGGAGATGTTTAGAGTAATTTTCCTCTGTGAGGAAAGATTTTTTTCCCCCTCATGTTAAGTATTTACTGTGGAACTAGGTATTGTTCAAGTATCTTTAGTCTCTTTTGGCTGCTTTCTGCATTGTTTTTGGCTTTTGGTGTATCGCAAAGAATGCTATTTTGACAACCTTTTTACTGTCTGTGGTATAGGCTTTTTTAAAACTGACTGTGTGCGCCTGCATTATTGTATGGTAATTCATATTGTATTATCTTGAATATTCCAGATCTCAGAAAGCTATATTAGGTCACTTCTTCATGCATTAACAGAATAATATGTACTTAAAAATCAGGGGTTTTTTCCTCTTTGTTTTCTGTGCAAGTGTAAAGTAGAACTTGCATATATGCGGTCATGTAAAAATTTAATTGCTACATTTCAGTGACCTTCAGCATTCCAAGACTGCACCTCTCCTTGAGAAATGTAGTCCTATCGTTGGTATATATTTGTCTTGTATTCTTGTGCCTTTAGAACTGTAGAATTTTATACCAAAGTCAAACTTTTTTAACAGTTGTACTTCTTAGATTTTTTTGAAGCACAGAATAAGAGACCACTTGGGAATTAGTCTAGAAGGTGTCCTTTACCTTTGTTGTGTAAGTGAGGTTGAGGTGTCACACAAGTGCCACTGTATTTGCCTGCTTCTTCAGCAAAATTGATCTTAGCTGAGCATTATTCACAGTAGGATACAGCTAGCTTGCCTTTTCCAAATCCCAGGGATTCTGAATTTATCCATTGCAGTATCCTGTCCAATAATGCTATTATAGGAAGCATACTGATGGACGTCATAAGCACGTTAATTTCATCTTGGCACATTTTTCTTCCCAAAATTCTCAAATGCATATTGGACAGGAAAGGTGATTAGGTACTTGAAGGCTCCTGTTAGACTGAGAACTTGTCTACTATTGTTGCTTGTCTCCTCAGAAAGATGAAGCTGTGTAGTGCATACAGCTACTGGTTACAGTGGTCAGATGCAGCTGATGTGGGACACTATGTAGTGTTTTGTTTGTTGTGTAGCTTTGTCACCCAGAACTCTGCTGAACAGTAACTGCAATATGGGAACTCCACCTTGTGTAGAACATGAAGTGTGAATAACACTGGGGCTTTGACCTGAGCAAACCGAATGTGGGTGTGATTATATCAGGTGACATATCTGTGATTCTGTTACTCTCCTCTAACCAAAGTGTGTCATGTTGGTTTTCACTGTTTGGGATTAATTTCTCACTTCTTTGCATGGTTAGCTGGATTCCTTTTTTTATTTTGTTTTATTACTTGGCTCTGATTTATGTAGTGTTTGGACTTACGAGCGTCCTGTGGGTTCTCTATTTTATTTGGAAACATTACATCATAAAACTAAAACAAAAGCTATCAACACGTTTTGTTTGAAATGTTTTGTATTTATAGTTCCCTAAAATTCTGTTTTCTTTATCTTCCCCATCACATGGGAGCTTGGAGGGAACACACGCACACATCTCTAATGCCAGTGTTGCAGATTAAAAATAGTTTCTTCCACCAAATGCTAACAGCTGGTTGGCTTTGTTTCCCGGCTGAATATGCATCGTATAGTATTTTTTTTTCCTGCTGTTGCCAAATGTTAATGGATCAAGCGCTGCAAGTTTTACTTTGTAAATCCTGTTGTAATACTAATTACACTTTAACTCCATTTCTGCAAGGCTTTTCACAACTCCAGTGAAGCACCTCTTACCCCCCTTTGGAGATAAATAAACAGAAGGAGAAAGTGGTTGAGGGAGGTGCTTTGTATTGATTTAAATCACAATGAAGATAATCAGCACTGCTGTAAGCCAGGTATTATTCAGGCAACTCGAAGATGTAGTGGCCTTCATGAGAACAGGTCTTCTAAGTTGTGCTCTACCAGAATAAATGCCTAACCTTTGCTCCTTTCCTTTAGCTGAAGTAATTCAGTGCAAATACCATGGAAAATCTCTTGTTGTCATATTGAAGTGATAGAAATTGCATATTGAAATCACTGTCATCTTCACTTTTAACTGGTGATGTAAAATATCTACATTTATTTCAAGAAAGAAGACATTTATAGCAGTGTTTTTCAAAATATCAATTTTTGTAATCCTGTGAGTAGACAATATTATATACAATGACAAGTTATTTCTGAACTGACTAGTCTCATATAATAGCTCTTCTGTTTTCCCCCATCTTGAAGTATTCAGCAAAACTATCTTACCATCTTACAAGAAGTGAATCTGCCATTTTATTTTATTTTGAAAATTCTTTCATAATGTCTGGCAGTTAAAGTGGTATTGCCTTCATAGACATGATCCATAATGTTTACATTTTGGCGTAAAAGCTGAAGGAACTAGTGCAAAACATGGAGGGGCCCTACAGTTATTAAAATAGCACATGGCAGTTATGTTCATGTGGAAATAATTATATACTGCTTTTTTTAATTTCATAAAATCAATGTATTGCTTTTGATTAATACAGTAGGCTTTCTGGTCATATAGGGATTAGTGTCTTGTGTGGTATAAACCTGAGAGTTATTTTGTTATTATGTATTGTGTGATATGATGGGGATCCTTTCCAGGAATGAGAATATGCTCTTAATAGAATCCTTTCTACGCTGATTGTACTAGATAGATTAATCCTGTTGCCATATGGACTTGTAATTGCCTTGGGTATGCAAAATAAAAATCTAGATAAATGATAACTCATTTAATACTATGTGGTTTGTGTTTATGGAAAACATAATTCCTCAGGATCTTCTAAAGGAAAACAAGAGTGTGCCAAAGGTAATTTCAGTGTTGAGTGTTCGCGGATGGTAAAATTATACTTAACAGCAGTTTGTAATTTTTGCAGGTAATCGCTCTAGCAGATGCAGCAGAAGAAAATCAAGCCAACATGTTCCAGGCATTGACCAAGTTGAAAAGTGCCACCCATCTGGTGATTATGCTGATTAGTCTGTGGCAGAAGCTCAGCGCTGATCAAGTTGCTATTCTGGAAGCTACGTTTTTGCCATTAGCAGAAGATACACAAGAGCTGGTAAGAATCTGTAAGAGCCACTTGAAAAATGCTCATTGACAGAGCTTTAAGTGCTTAAATTTACATATTTCTCCATGTACTCTGTTGAAGACTGTCCTTTGAAGTGATTTAGTAGTCTTACTAAGTAGGTGTTGGATGCAAACGACATGCTTTCACAGGGAAGTGGGAAAGAGATTATAGAATGCTTCATTAGAAGATATGGGTGATAACAGTTAACTTCCGCTTAATCCTTCCTTATCAAACCGAGTAGGAGTGTCTCACAGAGGTTTAGCTGGTTTTAGCTTCTGTCCAGGTAGCACCAACAGAATAGCCCCAGTTTTTTGAAGACTCCAGTGTAAATGCTATATAATATACATGCACGTGTACTCACATGCACACATTCCAATAGAACGATAAAATATAGACATGTACACACAGTAATACAGTAATGCATGAAACGTTTGCTGTACTTTGTCTTCAGTGTTTGCACATTGGTTTACACAATGGATGAAAGTTTTACGTAGAAAATACTGTGCATAGGTAATGTATTCTCCAAACCATGCTCTAGATAGTCCTGCATTGTGCAGATGTCTTGCAAATTCTGCTCTGATTTAGTGGCTGTGGGTATGTGAGATTATATTCAAAATATAAAGAAAGAAATAAAATATAAAGATAAAAGAAATAAAATATAAAGAA
>NW_010169448.1:0-3421 GCF_000695765.1 Mesitornis unicolor
TTAAAACACTAGCAAGTGTTCCTAGATCTGCCATTCAGCCTGAGTATACACAGAGTTTTAGTATAAGTAATACAGCAGATTTATAAGATTTAAAAAGCATGCTTTAGCATATAAGTATGCACGGGACAGTGTGCTGTGAAGTAAAGCAAAATTTTAAGGGGAAAGCATATGAACTCTTATCCTTCTCTTTATATATAGCTACCCATATTTATTTTCAAAACTGAGAAGAGTTTAATTAGTAATGTAATTGCAATATCAGAACAACCATATCTGACAGACAGTAGCGGATCTTCTAGGTGGAAGCTACTTCTGTTTCTTGTAGTAGCACTTTTTTTGAAATTACTGATTTTATTCTGCTTCTCTGTGACAAGAGTATTAAATTCCTTCGAAGTGCAGAACTGGTCACACCAAGTCACCTGGGAAGAGATCCAGACTTTCTGCTTTGTAGGATCTGAACTCTAGGTGTCAAATGAGATACTCTTTCTAAATTTCTAAATGCCTTTCACAGTCAGTGAACAGAGCTTGATGCCTCTGAAATACTCCTAACAGAACAAACAACATGTTATTCTGGAGACCTTGTCTTGTTTATCTCCACTGGGTATAAAAACATTTAGCACTACAAGAGCCCTTGCAAGTTGACATGCAGTATGGTGCCTTCTGGAGTTCTCTTCAATTAATCAAACTTGTTTCTATCCAGATCATAGCACAGCTCTCATCTAAATGGAAAAAAATCCTAAACTTTTTATTTGGATGATGACCCAAGTATGTAAGGGACATACAAATCAGAATGACTGATACCATCCTTTATATGTATAAAACTAGAAATCGCTTTTACAGTATGAGTCTGGGAAATAGTGGTGTGGGTTTTTGCAGGATTAGGAATCAATGAATTATAATAGCAAAATTATATGATACCAAAAGTTACAGCTTTTGCTAATGTCATGTCTACTGATTCATTCTTTAACAATAAGAGAAATAAATCACCATGGTGCATGGTATTTCTGATTCCATGCTAGGCAGCAGAAGGATCTCAGGATGGCATGGTAAAAAGGGGTAAGATAGACAGTAAAGAGCTAGTTTATGATGACCTATATGAAAATATGGTTCTTGAGATAAAGCCCTTATTTCATCACATTTTCACTATCCTTTGATATAGTATTGCCAGTAAAGATAATATTTTAGAGTTTTATGATATTATAGAGTTGTGGTGTTTGGGATTTTTTTCTTTGTATTTTCTTTTCCATGAGAATCTGCTGGACTTCATTCTGTGAGGCTCAGAAACAAAAAAAAAAAGTCGTCTAAATGCATGTTACAGTGCAGTGTCATGTAGTGGTAAAAATCATTTGACCAGCAGAGGTTAGAATAATGTAAAATGCTTAGCATGACATATTGGACTTTCAGCACAAATAAACAGGAATCCAGCATTCCTGTAGCAATTTTTACATCCTTTAGCTGAAAAAAAAGATCATTTGGCATTGAAGAAACTTAAGGTAGGATTACGGAAGGGAGGAAGTTTGAATTTATACCCCTAAATTCTAGGCTTTTTGGTGAATGTAGTCGTACTGGAAAACACTTTAAAACAGCACATGGAGCACTGAAAGTGCCATATAAAAAGAGGGCTCACAAGCAGGAAAATATCTTGATACAGCTTGAGTTATTACACTAGTTTATTTGGGGATAATTGAATACATGTTTATCACAAGTGCCTTAATGTTCTTTGGAAAAAAATTACATCTAAATTCACACTGCGTAACTGCTAGCAATTTCGAGAACAAGATATATTATGTCAGCTGTAATATTCATGTCAACATCTGCAGACCTATCTCTTTTCACAGAATAAGAACCTTCAGTATAGGCATAAAGACCAGTGTCATGTGCTGGATATTGAGCTTATGCCTTTAGCCAACCTGTATATCTATAAATGAACAGAAAGGTTTCTGCTGACAAAAATCCTTTATTTATCACTATCTAATTCAGCACAAACATCATTAGTTTTTCATTTGATGCTTTGAGTGCTATTTTTTCTCAATTTATTTCTGTATTACATGTTTTGATGTGGGTCTGTGCATCCAAGCTATCTTAATTATACATATGTTTGCTATCCCAAATAACTGTTCTGTGGGGAATATGCAGTTTTTCTTCATGAACTTCAAGTTGAGAAACTGTTCTTTGCAGTTAGCTGAATGCCTGCTGAATGGTGAAGTGGACATTAGACTTGCTTGACATGTTGGATTCCTCCAGGCTATAACCTACATTTTTCATTTCTAATAGATATTCCTACTTCTATAGTAGCTAAACTAGACAGGACTTACCCATTCATTTATCTATTAATACAGATATTATTTTTTCCGCCTGTAATACAGTTACACTGTATATTCTCTGTTTTTGTGCAAAGCCAGCCACTCTACCCCTTATCCCCTAAGCCCTGTTTGAGTTCATTCCCACAGCTCCAAGTCAAAGTTATTAGCTATTTTTAATAAGTATACACTTAAGTGCTAAGAGGATTATTGAGGACAGGTTTATGAACAGTTAACCCTTCACTGATTTCTGGCTCAGAAGATGGTAAACACTTTCAAAGTCCTTACCACAGAGATATTTTATTTTTTAAAAAAGATTTAGTAATTTTTCCTCTTGGGCCGTTTGCATTCCATTTTCATCTCAGTTTCACAGTTTCTGTACATTCAGACATAAGTACCGCTTCCTAACACAAGAAAGCAAACCCTACTCATCAGCACTTTACTTTCACTCAGAATTGTCCCTCATCTCAGTCCTCAGAACAGATTTCTGAACCTGTTCCTGATTCCAATAAATAGGAAAGGCTGAAAGTTAAGCGTGATGCCTCCTGCATTCTGTGGCAAGAGGACAAAGGAAAAGTAACTAATCTTGGAATTTTTTTTCAATAACATTGTCTGCTTGGTTTTAAAAATTGATCCTATAGTACTAAGCAGTTAATCACAGCTGAGGAAAATAGAGAAAGCAGGGTTTTGGGCACATTGAATTTTTTTCTAGTATTGTTTCAGTTCAATAATCAGTTTTCTTACTTCTGAAATGAACAGCTCAATAAATCTTGGAATGATGATACTAAGAAAAAAGCATGTGGCCTCAGAGATCTTCAGATTGCACCATGTATGATGCACCATGATATTAGAAAAGTGCAAGTATTTCACTCCTCACAAAATTCCATTCCTTTTTCTAACAATAGCTAATGTGTGGATTTGTAAAAAATACGTACAGGAATAAAGAATGTCACTTCTGAAACTTCTAAAATTTTCCAAGAATGAGGCAGAATTTAAATGTTTCAGTAATAAAATATACTGAGCAATGGGTTATACAGTACCAATACATTTTTTTTCCTGTCTGTGCACATCTTTTTAGCTGTAGTTCCAATCTAATCACAGAATCACACAGAATCGCTTGGTTG
>NW_010169449.1:0-887 GCF_000695765.1 Mesitornis unicolor
CCCCTCCCCGCCCGCCGCTCTCTCGCCCCGCTGGAGCTGGGCGAAGTTGAATTCCTGGCGGTGCGGGCTGGAATAGGAAAAGGAGAAAAAAAAAAAAGAAACCAAAACCCCAAACCACCAGAGTCTTACAAGCTCCGGGGGTTGGTTTGACGGTGTTAACTTTGGGAAATGCCAGTGTTTATCTCCGTGATCTAGCCACTGCCCGTGGTGCTAGCTGTGACTAAGGTAAGCGGAGGGGGACCCCCCCCGGCGGCCCCCCTCCGGTTTCTGCCTTTCTCTGTGGCGCGGGGATGGGTGCCTGCTCTTTGCCTAGTTTTGGTACCTTGCTGGCTGCTCGATATGTAGAGGCTAGAAAAGGTAGGAGAAGCTTGATGAGATTGCACTACGAGTTGAGTTAAGTTGTGCCTGATTTAATCTGGGAATCTCGTCTCTATATGTGCGTGTGCATGGTTTGGGGAGAGATACAAGTGAGCTTTACCTAGATAAGCAGATGCGACGGATATTTTTTTTTCCCTAGCTAAGGATGTAAGTTGATTTTGCATAGCTAAAGAGATGCAGCTGAGCTCTAGCTGGCACTGTGCACAGTTGATCTTACACAGATAAAGAGACGCAGCTGATCTTTACCTACATGGAAATGAGCCGGTCCCCAGCTTGAGGGATCACTGATGGCCCCTCTGTGTATGCAACCTACGACGGAAAGAGAGAGCCGTGCATGTATTGCTGATGATCCAATATCCGCATCTACTTTGCTATAATTGAAGGGGGGGGAGGTGTTTGACAAGCTTGAAACCCAAACGCAGCCCCCCCACCTGGAGATCATTCGGATAAGCTTTCTGCTCATCTCCCTCTCTCTAGTGCCTCCTCCTCCTCCCCCCCGCTTCTCCCCC
>NW_010169450.1:0-1203 GCF_000695765.1 Mesitornis unicolor
ATATAAAATATTTTAAAAGTTATTATGGTAAATATAAATTAAAAAAATCTTGACTTTTCATCTCTGCTAGCTCATATGTTGTGGCCACTTTGGTGGCTACAGAATAAATGTTCTGATGATTTTTAGTAAGAAATTAAAAACCATTAGCTTAGTTGATCATTATGCTCATTTTGTGCCTCTCCTTCCCGAAAGTAAAACCAGTGGATTCAAATAAGCACGACAATGGGCTGAGTACAATACATGCACTGTGAATAAAACACCTGGAGAAGTTGTAATAGTTCTTGTTTGTTTATATCCTTTAATTGCTAGGAGAAGCTGCTCATAGGGAATCATGCAGAGCAGTAGGAGCCAGAGGGATAGGAGCCAGGTTTGGGTTGCTCTCTGTCTCCGCTGGATACCCACATGGCCGTTCCCATCCTCTCTCGTGCTCCCCCAAGCAGGGGCAGCACTGCCTGTCTGTGGAGGCAGCAGGCACATTCACTGCAAGAGCATTTTCTGCTGCTTAAAAGACCCAGATTTTCTCTGAGAAAAATCCTGCCAAGGTGCTCCTGCAGTATGGGGTCTCCTCCTCCCTCCTGCACACACCTGTGGGTACACACACACACATGCACACACACACACATGAGCACACTTGCCACTCCTGCCCTAACCCCTTGGCAGTCCCCACATCCTTTCAACTGCCTCTGCTATCCTCTGCCCCCATCTGAATAGCACAGTCGATTAAGGGGAATTGATGGATCAAGGCAAAACGCCCAGCAGCTATAATTTTCCCATCACACCCCAGGCAAAATTTTTCCTATGTGAATGAAGCTGGGAAAAAAGGAAAAAAAAAAAGATTTTGACAAGAGCCCCCAAAGATAACTTGAAGAAGCTGGTACATCCATTTGATTAAACCACACAGACACCACCAGCTCCAGGGTTTTCCTAGATCTGAATTCACTAGCGGTTCTCGTCAGATTTAAAGCCCCCATCCCTCAACATCTCTTTGCACTGAATGGAACAACGTTGAGAAAAAAAACAATCACCTGGCCATCCCTTGAAATGCTTTATAACCCCTCTTGCTTCCTTCTGCCTCTGCCAGCACCGAGAAAATGCTTTTGCCCAGTGGGACCCCAATGTTTGGTTTGGTTTGAGGGAGAGGACCATGGCCATCCCCAGCTCTCCTGTGGCCCCACTGGCAGCCCTGCTCCCGCTGTGTCAAAA
>NW_010169450.1:1234-4487 GCF_000695765.1 Mesitornis unicolor
CTGCTTTCACATGTCACGGCCAATTGCTCTCATCGCTCATCATATTGAAGTTGTCAGGGCTCTCTGACACTGATAATTTGTGTGAGTTGATCATACTTTGGTAAATCGGCAGGTCGCAACCCCTGACCCGTCAGCCCAGTGGCTGGCTGAGAGCCACCTACAAATCTTATGACAGGGACAACAGTGAGGCTGTGAACTGCTCACATGCTCGTGTCTATCAGCTGCCACCAGAGAAGCCGTCCCCTTTGCCCTCCACTGCTGGAGATGTGCTTTACTGCCAGTGCAGCCCTGTCTGTCAGCCCATCTTCATTTCTTCACATCTGTTTGGGTATGTACACATGTGTGTGCACATAAGCATTTTTCATACATTTTTATTTTCACTGCAGTCACTCAGAACAAACTTCAGCCTCTCCCATATGTTTTAAATAAAGGATCCCAGCATGGGAGATAAAAGGAACACTACTCAAGGTCCTCCTCCAGCACCAATGAATTGCACTCACCCTGGATGCATGCAACGGTTAAACTTCCATGGCAGCTTTATGGGCTTCTTTTATAAAACTTTATTGACTCACACATTCTCAAGTGGTGGCTCTGACTCTTTATTTTCATTTAGGTACAATATGTATGTTCAAGATGCCTTTGGTCCTCTGCTTCTCCTTTTTTTTTAACATATAGGAATCCTGAGCAATGCCTTCAAGTACAGACTGTGCAAAGGAGGGTAACACAGGCATCTTTTATTACCCGTGCTCTTCAATAACTCAGCAGCTAAACAAGCCAGAGGAGAAGAGAGACCTATGAACTTGAGCATGAAGGCTGCTGCACAAATCAGCTGGAGGGAAGTCAGGAACGAAGTGGGTTCAACTTGGAAGCTGCAAAGTTGTTGAAAGTCGCATGCCCTGCAGAAAAACCTTGTCTGGCACAGACAGGATTCTGTAGCAACCGGGAGTTGCAGGCACAGCTGGCTTAAAAACTATCACTTCTTAGAGGAAAAGGCAAGGAGAGTTTCTTATTTTAGCAGGTAGCACAAGCATTGTCTTTGGCTCTTTCTTCTCAAGCATATGCACCCAGAGCTAACTCCTCTGCTTTCATGTGTGGTGCAGGTACAGTAGGAAGAGGATGGATGGTGTGAAATTGTAATTCTGATTGCAAAAACAACAGCTGGCTCTCCCTGCTTTGATTGCCAGGTGTTCATCTGATGCCACATGTTCATTTCTGTGCCTTTTATAAATACACTGAACAAATGAAAGTGCCCATATTCCCTTCTCCTGCACTTGAATTTGAATGCAGTGATGTGTGAAATAAATAGTATAAACTTAGCTGCATGGGGAGCAAGCAGAAAGCCCAGCTGATTAGTCATGCAAATAAGGGAATTAAGAGGTTTCCGCTGCCCTACACATTTTTCACTGAAGTTTACTGTTCTTCCTGCACTCGAATTCTCCCACTCCACTGCTGTGGGGCAGGCAGAGCCCTAGCACATGATATGCTCCAACCTTGGGTCTGGATTCCAAGCTCAGTGATCCTCCAAAATAAGTGGCAGTGGCAACGGCAAACTCAAAGTTTCCCTCAGCCAGCACCAGAGTTGCTGTGGGCATGAAAGCCATTGAGAAATTGTTCCCCACTCAAGAATGCCCATTTTATTTTGCCATATTGCCCATGTTTTGTCTGCACTCTGTCTCTTTAGAATGGACTGTGGACTAACCAGAAGGACTCGCACTCAGGCAATAGATGTTCAGCTGTAGGCATCATCCCAGGCGCCATCCCTGGAGGATGTGAGTTTCGTACAATCTCATCAGACAACACCCATAGCAGATCCAGCAGGGTCTATCTGAGCCCAGGCTCCAAAACCAGAGACTGGTCACAGAGAGGTGCTTTAGTGACACCCTACAGTGACAGCAAGGCTCATCTCCTCCGCCCTGGGGGAATGGAAAATATTTCAGAGAGCAGAACGCACTGGGCTGATGAAATGCACACTTACCGTATAACATCAAAATTACAGTGAAAGGAAAAGTCTGACCTGCAGTCATCCATGCGAAGATCGTTTTAAATGCAAAGCAGCAGCTGAATACAATTGTTGTTCAGCTTGATAAAAAACAAACAGAGGTAGGAGAAATGCAGAGGAATCCTGCGCGTTAACTGGCACAGCCTCTGGAAAAACATACAGAGCGCAGACCCTCTCTGCCCAGGCAGAAATGAAACGTAATTGGCCCTGCTGCACTGTAACAGATGCTCAAAAAACTATTCGCAGAATAAATGTGTGTATATATGTAGAGGTGTACGCTTATGTACAGAAAACTGTGTTTATAACCCAAAGTTCACTAGTCTGCCCTGTGAAAACTTCAACTTTTTGACCAAAACAATAGTTTAAATGGAACCCTTTGTATTAAAAAGACCACATTTTTTAAAAACTAAAGTAACTAAAATATTACATATTTGAGTTTTCCCTTCAGCACGTCTTAATTAGTCTGAAGTTTATCTTGAAATTTAAAAAATAATGTTTTTTTTTAAAATTGCTTAGCAAATGAACTTTTTTACCACTATTTTTCCAGTTTTTTACCAGCACATTTTTGTTCTTAGTTATTGCCATTGCAAAGTGGTTAAGCAGTTATACCAAATGAGAATGTGTAATGGTTATTTGATAGTAGAAAAAAATGAGTTATCTATAAAACAAAAACAATTTCATCTTGTGAATGGGGGAAATTGTGTTTCTGTCAAGCCAAATATTAAAACCACAACAAAATTAGATTCAAGTAGAAGAAATGCAAGATCTGAAAGAAAAAATATTCCGGTGCTAGTAATATTTAATGGAAAAAAGAAGCCAAGAGAGATAAAAGAAATTTAGGAGTGATAATAGGCAGAAAACTAAGAATGGTTGCCACTGAACATGGCACTGAATAAGAAATTGGCAAATAGATGTTGGGAACATAAATGCAAAGAAATCGTATCACTGGGAGGAAGTTCTTATCCATGACTAGCCTGACTGCAATCAAATTACACATTCATTTTAGAGTGTCATGTTGGCAGGGAGAGACTGCAGACCTAGTGGAAATCAGATGAAAAGCAACGACAATAGCAACTTCGGCTTTCCATAGCTGTGGAAACCCGTTTTATAAATGAAATGTAAGGGATTACCATTTGTGTTTCACTTGGCTAGAAAGGAGATGGATTACAGATACTGAAGGAAATTCTCTTCTCTTGCTACCTCCCCTAGTGTTCACATCTATTTGCAGAGCGTGCTGGGGGTGGGCAGGGAAAG
>NW_010169450.1:4518-41442 GCF_000695765.1 Mesitornis unicolor
AAGAGAGACTGGAATTAAGATATTCTCTTCTAACTTGTGGAGAGCAGGCACTTGTGGAGTCATAGGAAATGAGGAAAGGGAAATTTTAAGCGGATTTCAGCCTGACTTGTTAGGAGCTTGACTGGACAAGAACCAGCAAATCTGCTCTAGGCCACGCGTGGGGGTCTCAGGAAACGGCGGGAGAGGGTTGTAGCATGCAGAAATAGCTGGTGTTCTTAAAATGAAAACTTTTTATGTGTTTTTTGTTTGTTTGTTTTTTCCTCAGAAAGAGAACTTTTTTCCTTTTTGATCCTTTTTCCCTTGGTTTAGCAACTTCCACACCTCTATATATTCTTGGCACGTTCTCTTTTTTCCAGCTGGTAATTGTATTTGGCTGTAATCCGAGGACTTTGGGCTTCTGCCTGACTTCTTGGAGCTCTCAGACCCAGCTGGAACAGTGGCTTCTGAGGTAGGTGGGATCCTCTAAACTGATGTTTTGCAGCAGGAACTCTCTTTTTCTCTTTCTCCCTTGTGGTAAATACGCCCAGAACCAAGAAGAAAGAGGTCTAGTGGGATATGGAGCCAGCCATGTATCCACTATGGGTTCAACCAGGAGTTGTTAGTACAACTAGTAGTAAGTGAAGTGTTTATCCCACTCTACATAACCCAAAGTAATATTTATCATTTGACAGGTCCTTGAAACAGTAATAAATATATGCTTCACTCTAAATTAAACGCCATTATCCCTGTTTTAATAGCGCTGTTTCTAGAGCAATGGTGAATTTTTGTCTCTGCTTGACACTGCCCTTGGTGGGCAGCTTGCACAGGTGACAATTTCTCTTTAGCCTTTCAAGCCACTTCCCTTGTCTGAGCATGATGACTTCATAGCACTGCTGGTGGCTATCTCAGATTACCAGTGGCAGGTCCCGAGGTGAGTGAACGCTTCACTGTGTATCTAGCAGGACAGGTGAAATGCAACACTTGGAGAGATGGAGTGAGGTGGCTTTTATGTGCTTAAGTTACAGTCCCCAGTGCCCACTCAAGGAAACAATGAAGAAATATGTAAAAATCAGTAACTTTCTTCAAATAAAGTCCATTTTTTTTCTGCCAGTCTCTATATGTTACTCAGAGCAGAGCTGTAGTTATATGGGCTGCTAAGTTTATGAAATAAGGCAGATTTTCTACATAGATTTCCCTATAATAAAAAAAAATTATTTAAGGCCTTAGCTATAATAATAGTGAGGACCACCATAGGAATCAGCATCAATCTAAGGCATCCCATTGCATAATTCCTGGTGGAGAAACACCGGGACTGCCCCAGCCAGCTCACCCATGCATCTTCCATGCCTTATTCACCTGAGTCTCTTCTCACTACCTTGCTTAAGGATTCACAAAGTCAATGCCAAAATGGCCTCCCCACGGCAAATCAAAGGCAAGACCTACGGATAACCTGGGAGGATGGACTGCCAGTGTCCTGCCTTGACCATCAGACAGCACAGCCTCTCTTCTGATAAGAACAAACAAAATTCTGCTGCCCTTAAGCCTAGACTGTAAAGTCTGTCAGAGGCAAGGTTCAGTGGCTTTTGCAGAGACAAGTTTTTGCTTATTTACTTAATCAAATATATGTTATTTTGAGGTAATTTGAAGAGAATGAGGGAAATATTCTCTTTTGCTTAGCTCCTGCTAGCCTGGAGGAAGATTTTTTTTTATTTTATTTGTAAGACAAATTATTTTGAAAAGTTGGAAATCCGATTACAAGTGGAATGGTGCCAAGTGGTACTCCAGTATGAGTGAACTACGAATCCTAGTGTTGATTTTGTACTACATGAGAGGGAAAAGTGAGAACTTTGAAGAAATGTAGTCTTTGTTCTTGAGTTATACAATTAATTAAGCACAAGACATGTTTAAAAATGTTTATTCTTTTATTAGCGATTTCCTAGAGTGACTTATTATAACATTGTGTCATAGTTTCTACAGTTTGGGTTGCAAATCCTCAATTAGGGTATACTTTCTGTCTTCTCCCTTCCTTGCTTCTCACACTGCTTTTAGGAAAGCAAGTTTTCTGTAGTTTATTTTTTTATAAGATGTTACATACTGTTCTCTGCATTCCACAGTGACTTCCTGGACATCAGCCTGGGTTGGGACAAGCAAAAGGGTAGCCGCAGGACTGCACAGGTGAGATCAGAGGAGGGCCATGCTCAAAAGCAAGGTGGATGGACGGGGTCATCTCAGTCTCTGTCCACCTCTCGCTTCTCCCTGGCTGGTTGGAAAATAACATGGATTTCATCTCACTTTCTTCCTGTCTTCACCCCTCCTTCAAACAACAGCAGCAGTTCCTCCTGACAGCTGATGAAACAAAACCTGCTTCATCCCAAGTGAGCTATTTTTCCCCCCTTGAAATTTGTTCCTTTATTGAACAGCTGACCTGGGAGGGGGGGGTTGATGTTCACCAGGTGGGCTGGGCAAACCAATTAGCAGAGGTAGAAGGAAGGACAGGTTTTCTGTGGCTGGAGATCAGGACTGGGATTTGAGGCAGAGGTTCAGTTCTCAGCTCTGCAGCAGACAACTTCACTCACCTTGCCGAGGGTATTATAGCCTCTTTGCTTGACATCTGTAAAGGAAGAAGATAACACTCTGCTTTTACTCCTGCTTCCTCTCTCATTGAAGCAGAGACCACCTCTTGCTGTGCTTGCAGTCTCTAGCACTATGAACTAACCCAATTTGGCTTGAAAGCTATAAATGTTAAAGTTTAGCAGATGCTTATTTACAATTAAGTGACTCAGTTGCCTGCTCTGATGTGTCTGTGGTCAGATCCTAGTTCTCCGGAAAGCTCTTCTGCACTGCTTGTGACCTGTTCACTTTCCAGCACCACAACACAACAAGGTGGTTGTGTTGTCTAGTGGGAAGTGATATTAACTCTCACTGTTTTCCTAATACTGGTACATCCTAACTATATACCCTCTGCACATCATTAAACTTCTCAATGTTCCTAAGCTTATCCATCTATTGGAAGAAGATAAGAAACCTACATTAATTTTCTTCTTATTCTTATAATGATAACTTGCCCAAGTGATAAAGTGAACTAAGGCAGAAATGCACTGAGTCCCAAGTATTCCAGAAAAATCAGGATATCTAATGCTGTATATGTTATTCTGAGCATATTAGATACATTTTTCACTGTCACTCTGAAACAATTCAAAAAAATACAGCCTGACATTAACACTAGAGGCTGAGAAAGAAGAGAATTCTCCTCTTCTGAAGAGATGAAGAATGTTTGCCTTGGATCTGTAACCCTTCTGATGTTTCTCCAGCAGGTTTAATTTGATTAGCAAATACAACTCTAGACCCTAATATTAGTAACCCTTGGCTGTTTTCAAGGAAGTACAGTTCTTTTTTGACACTTTCTGTGAGTCTCATACAAATGATGTCACCTTTGTGAATCATTAGTTTCTGCACGTGTAAAATGGGATGAACCCAAGAATTGGGAAGGAAAAATCTTAACATACCAAATGGCAGTTGGTGCCCAAGTCCTGTCAATGATCCATTCTGCATTTGTAAGGAACCTCTCATGAAGTATTTATACTAATGATAACGAAAGTCAAACAATGGGAAAGGTGGTCCTTCTTGCTGTAGGGACTGTTCCTGGGAAGCAATGTAACTCAAAAGCTTTACAGACTGAATTAGGTGTAATCCTTACGGGATCACTAGCAGCTCATAAATAACTTTTAATGAGATTTCCAGCAAGTAAAATCGCACATGGGAGGGGAAAAACAGAGAGAGCAAGGAAAAGAGAGGAAAAAAAAATTCAAGAGAGAATCTCAATAAAAAATTAAAATGTTCATGCTATCCCCCTGTTGTTTTGTATGTGTACACAAAAAGAAAGCAGGGATGGTTTCAGTAAGCCATTATTAGTACCCCAAATATTTAATTAACTGATACAAAAAGGGAGAGACTTGCTAAAGGTCACTGCAAATACAGTGACACTGGCTACTAATCTATGGAAACTTATAGAGCTAAATCTAAAGCATGTTCCAGAGTTAAGCAGGGAAATAAATCAAGGTTTGCAAATGTCATTTAAGTTTTCACCTGTCCCAAGATTCAAAATTATTGGCTTCACAATGAAAAGCATATGTTGCACCCTTGCCTAGGGAATAGTAATGAAGTGAGGCAGACACTCTCCAGTTCTACACTACCATCTCTCCCCTCTTTATTTCCCATCGAGTAAAAATAATTACTGTATACTTGAGGGAGCATTTCTCTCAGTCTGCCGATAACTGCTGCCATGTTGGCTCTTCATGAGCTGCTCTTCTTCCTTGTGGGACTATGATTTGATTTATGAGAGAATAGTTGGCAAATTGCGATGTCCATCTTGATGGATGACATCATTTGGACCATTTTGCTGATCATGTATGACTAACTTTTGGGTTTTTTTTTTAGTGCTGTTGCAATTGATCAAGTGCTGCAGCACAGCTGAGTTAGGAAAGGAAAAGGGTGGGGGGATCAGGGGGGTGAGGGGAGGAAAGAGGTGACAATTGCCTGTGCTCTGTAGGAACTGGAATGGCATGCATAGAGCAGAATTCCCTCTTTTTGCTTCAGCTGTAATCTAATTGAAGAGGAATATAAATTTTATAGACTGAAAATAATGCAATGTATATACAACAATGAGATTAAATGTAAATGCCCCAGCCCAGCACATTAGAATTAAAGGGGAAAAAAAAAAAGAAAAAGAACAAACCCTGAGTAACGTGTTTTATGCTGAACCCTCCATATCTAATCCCTTTGGCACTTGAGTTATATTACCACTCATTACAGTTAACTGCTACCGTATATTATATAGGAAGGGAAGTAGATGTATGTCCTCTAGGCCAGATTTGACATCCACAGAGTTATGTGATTTACAGATGCCTGCTTCAAATTTAAAGAGCTCTTGATCACGCTAGGTCCCTGCTTGTTAAGTTGAGATCTCTGCAATCCTTAGACTATTAAGTAGTCCCTGAAAGATGACCAGGAAACCAAATCCACTCCCAGTGAATTGATCAGACAGTAATCCCCAATACCCTGGGAGGATCTTCAGGTCTATCAGGAAGGCTGGTAGTTGTGGTTATCCCAGGCCCCAGGTAAGCATCTCTGCAAGGAATCTTGCGGAACCACACATGTCCTTATGAACTGTGGGTAGATCAGTACACGCACCAGGCTGGCACAGAGGTGTACACCCAGGCTTGACCACCAACAGATCTGGGTGGGAAATGGAAATAGAAGTTTGCAGCACATTTGGAAAGGACAGGTTTGCTTTAATGCCCTTCCACAGGTTCTCAGTAGACTTTGACTAGTTTTTCAGTTTTCCTGACTCTGTGCATGTGTGTGAAATCAGTCTATCTACATCCTCCAATGTTGTCTAAACTCTTGTAGTACCTGAGAGTATGTTATTGAGAAGACAAAACCAAATCCACTGCAGAATGACAAGAGACAACTGACATTAGTTGAAATGTAAGGATGAGGTCTCAAACTTTGGCTTATTGAGGGCCAATATACCAACAGAGACAATGCACGGAGTGGCTCTGAAGTGCCCTTCTGTGCCAGATGAAGACTTTACTTCTAAACTATAACTACTTGAAGCCAGCTGCAGTCCTCAAAATGTTCATCAGTCAGAGACTGCTCCTTCATGAATAGAGGTTGGCAATGGTGCTAATGATTAGGAAAAAACAAACAAACAAACAAACAAAAAACACCCAAAAAACCAAAGAAAATATATGAAAAAATTTTCAAGAATTTCATATTCTGCAAAATCACCTCTCAGACCAATAGATTTCTAATCTAGATTGTGTTAGCATTGCCTCCACACAACACATGTATTTTTATTTTAAGTCAGTTTAGCCAACTGCTGCCTTAGATTTAAAAGCACTCTCTTGTCTATCCTGAAGGTATATTTGTAGATTGGATTTTCCAGTATTGTACCTTCCAAGGGACTTTTCTTAAAATTATGAACAAGCTATGAAAATCTAGGGTCCTAGGTGTTTTGTTCTTCCTGAAGCCGCTCTGGAGTTTTGGTTGACTCTAGGGCAAACAGTTACCTGTAGACTTCAATAGACAGTTGATAAAACTGTCTTCATCATGTCTAGGTGTCCTTCTGAGGATGTACCTATAGAACAGATCCATTATTCAATATTTCCAGCAGATTAGGCTTGCCAAAAAGAGCTGGAAAACCTTCTGTTTTAGAACTGGGGAATAAAAAATATGTTCAGGAGAATCAAAAATGAGTATTTTTCTATGTCTCAGTATTTCTGTTCCAATATATCAATAATGTTTATTTCTAAATGATTTTTTGTTTCTCTTTTGGCTAGGTCTCCTAATTCTTTTATGGACATGCTTGGTGGGGCTTTTTGTTTTGGATTTTTTTTGTGGTTTGTTGGTTTTTTTAAACCTGTTTTTCATATTTTGGTGCAAGAAGCAATACATAAAAATTTACAAGGTTTAAGTTTTCTTTACATTTCCTAAATGCACGCATCTGCTTTTCTCATTAGCTAACTGCTGCTCACTGATGGACTCTCTGCGCTTTTAATTCATGGTAAAACACTTTCTGCACATTTCAATGTTTCATTGTTTTATTGAATGGTCACAGCATTTTACCAAGCGTGATTTTTATCTGTTGCTGCACTTCTTCAGCCAACTTTATCATGTTGAAATTATAATTTTCAAAGGAATTTCCTTTCTCCCCCTTCTCTCTCCAAGCTGTAATTTAAAGTGCATAACTTTATTGCTCTCTGAATCCTGCCAAAAGCACACTTTTATGGTACCAGTTATCCAGCATGTCCTGTAGAAGTGTGGGACATAGAGAGAACAGAGTGTTTCATATAAACTGCTTTCCCACTAACTATAACAATAATAATCTTGGAATATAGTGTTTCATCTGAAGATCGATCTCTCCCTCAAAACGCCTCCAGGTTAGTAAATTAAAGCTGAGAAACTCCTGGCTTGGTAGGATCGAGCAGATTGGCTCAGGCTAGCCCTGAGGTCGCCTTGACACATTTATGAAAAAATACAGGGAAAGGATTGGAAGAGATGTGCCTTCAACCCCACCATTCCTCCGATGTTGAAAGAAAAGATTGAAGGACATCATTAATAACTCTGTTATAGCTGCATGGGCTCGCTGGGCCACCTCAGACCGCCAGTCTGTGACTACCAAGGGACCAGTCTGGGGATGGGTAATGCTGAAGCCCTGAAACCACCACTGTGTCTCTTCTGCTCCCATGACTGGAACACTGGGCACTTCTTCATGGTTTATCTAACTGCAGCTGAGTGTCTTGTTGTTTGCAGCCCAAGAGAAGGACGAAAGCATTGGATCAGCATGGTGGGACACAGATGTCCTGCTTGGTGTGGGAGGAATGCTCCTGACATGAAAAAGCCATCTTGAAAAGCAAGGCCATGGAGGAAGAGCAGACCATCCTCTCTCCATCCTATGGAGACCTGGTGTCCATCAGCCACCCCAGCTGGTAAAGCATCTCATCCATGTGCTCTGCAGATTTCTGGACATGCTGAATCCCTGACAGAAGTGCCTTCCTGATGCAGGCCATCTTGGCTCTCAAGAGCACATGTCAGCCGGCCTGAACATGGCCCAGAAATCACACATGCATTCCTCCCACCCCTTCCCCTGTGGGAGATGGTGCAAGGAGCCTTCCTACCTGCTTGGTTCTGAGGGTTACTTTCTTCCCCAAAAGCCCAACCTGGAAGTCAGACTGCCTGGACTGTAACCAGATGTCTGGCAAGCCCAAGAGCAGAGTCTTTGCCCCAGGGTGAATTTTAACTTTTGTGGATTTTTCTTCCTTAAACATGGGGTAGGAGCTCTCCATGTAAATGCCTCAGTAAAAAAAATGCAAGTCAGCATTGCCTACACAGAAAAGGCAATCCCGGGTCTCTCCTCCTAGCCTCTGACATGTGAAGGACAGCAGGATTTACCAAAATGCCTGAGCAAATAGCTTGGTTTTCAGAAGTGCTCTGCCTCTAGGCAGTCCCCATTCAACACGTGTAGTTTTTTCATTCATTTACATCAGCAGTAATTTGTTTCCAGGTTTGCATCTTTCTTTAAAATGACATATTAATTTCTCAAATCCACTGGTCACACTGGAGCAGAGTAACAGAAATGCACAGGTAACCAGTTTCCTTGTAGGCACAACCAGGCTCACTCCTAGACTATCTAGGGACATAATAGCACTTGTTTTATTCCGTACTGGTGTGGGTCCTGCTACCCTCTGTCTTTATCAGAGCCTGTTTCTAGCACCATTAAAATACTTTCTGATTTCAAGGATCATGAAGGGTACAAGAGGTCCTCGACCTGGGCAGGATTTTGCTCTGAGACAGATCACACTTCTGCCTCTTAAATACCAATACAGTCACACCATAACGACGTTTCATTCCTGGATATCACTTTTCTCCAATAGATCCCCAAGCCCTGTACAAATAAAAGCATAAACATGAGCAGAGCAAAAACATCCTCAAGGGACAGGCACATGAGTGAGGGCAGGAATCAATAAGGAGAAATCATTTCTATGCCAATACATGGCCCGGGAAGGAGAGCACCCAGGGATGCTCTGGCTCCCTGGTTCCCAGCCCACCCTCCCGCCTCTGTGAGCTCTTTGTTCCTTCCAGAGATGGTCTACACTGCTGCCTGCTTGCCAGCGCCTGGGCTCCCATGATGCAGGAGTCTGCAAGATCACAGTGCTGCTCTTAGGAGGCAGTGGATATGGCGTCTGATTTCCCATAGAGAAAATTCAAAGCGGAGGGAGGGGAGGGAGGGATAAAATGATCCTGCGGTTCTCATATTGTAATGGTTATTTATTTTGTTTAGAGAGCACACATCACAATGCATCTGGTTAAAAAAGAAACTTCCTTAATTATGTATAGGGTTTTGACTCCCAAAAGATATGTTATGTAAAAAAAAAAAAAAAGAAAAAATGAAATCTAAAAAACAGTCCACTGTTTGTTTGGATGCTTGATACATTCAACTGCAAAAGAACAGTTCCTCTCCAAGCCATCATTACCTATGTCTATGCATTTTTATTTGAGTCTCAGCTTACTGTGGAAGCCTTCTGCTTTGATTCTCAGCCTCTGTACCTTTCCTTCTCAGACTACAGTTTTTAGGGGGCTGCAGCACAGTGAAAATCAAGTGCTGCACGGAAACTGCCTGATTTCCCCAGGAGTTTTTATGTGGGATCAATCTATGATTCCAAAGAAAGCAGAATAAATCAAATCAAATAACACTCGCACTAAGCATATTGATGAGGGCATGGATCAAGCAGGACAGACATCCGGTTATGTAAATGATAGCCTGGAGAACGCAGCTTTGTTAAAACAACTCAGGACAGCTCCCAGGGGCAGACCTTAAGTCAGAGTAACCCAGGATTTCCTCTTTGAATAAAGGTACTTCAGCGTAAATGAGAGCAGATCCGTGTACTACAAATGCAGCATGTTTTCCCTGTTGGTAGGAGAAGTGACAGCAAAAGCAACCAGGAGCCTTCAAGTTTCTCCTGGTTTTGGTGAATTTTTCATTAACACCAGTAAGGCCCACAGCAGGCATCCCGGTTGAAGCCGTGGTACCAAGGACATGGATGGATTGGATCATTTCGATGAGAGGCCGCTGCAGCTGCACGATGTCTCCTAGCCCACAAAAAGCAGTGAGTATGACAGGCATCATAGTGAGGCCCTGCACCCCATGGCCAGGACATCCCAAAGCACTGCAAACCCAACACTTCACGTGGTGGAAAGGCAGAAGCAGAGCAGCACTTCCCTAAGCCAAGAAAACCTGGTGGCAACCCAAGCCTTTTTGGGAGGCCAGGGACAGCCCTGCCTTCGACCACCCACTCCCCTCTGTGCCGCCTCTGAGCACGTATTGCCCATGGGACGGCACCATGGATTTGGCTTTTCACCGAAACACAGAACCACGGGGTCTGTGGTGATTTTCTAGTTTTCAAATTGTAACTTTTTAGGAAAATGGACCAGATCGTATATAAAGAACTGGAGCCATGAATCCAAATTTTTTGGCCAATGTCTTTGTAATCCATTAAGTTAAATCCTCTTAGTGCAACAGCAAATTCCATTTTTCCTGGCTGAGATTTTTCCTTCTGAGTTTTTTTTTTCCTGCCCGAGATACTTAGGGGGGAAAAAAACCCAAAACACTCAAACCAAAACAAGAACCCACCTGAAAAATCATTGGCAATTTTACTTGTCCTTTATTTGTTTCAAAATATAAGTTATTTTTGTAGTGTTTGCCTGGTCATTTGATCAAGCAACTGAACAAGTCTGTGTTTAAAACAAAGATGATCTTTGCAGAAACAAGGAGTAGTTTCTCATCCCTTAAAATACAGAGGGAGTGAATCAAATAAAAATGGTTTTGATTATAAAATGAAGGCTTACATTGAGCAAGCTGTATGTGGTTTTTGGCATTACTATTTAAGTGAGTAAGAATTGGAGCCAATCCTGCAAGATGAGTAGGTCTGAAGATAATGTAGACTATAAAGAAATATTCCCATCCTTGCTCCAAATTCCATATGTTAGTTGCCTTATTTGCACCTCTGAACAACATTGAATTTAACATTCTCTCTTAATTGTTTCTGAGCTGGTTTTTGTGGGTTTTATGGGCTAATTTGCAGTGTCAATGTCTGTGATTCTGGTTTAGAGCATGTAAAGGCATCTAAACAAAGGGGTTTTTAGTCTAAAATAATGTATGGCTTTGGTATGTGTGCAGCAGTGGTGCAATACTGGATACACAAAGCACAAGTCATTGTGTAGGGAAAATATCTCTTTCCTACTGCTATTTTTAAGTTTTAAAAGTAGTTAAAAACGTCAGAAACATTAAACTATATTTTATTTGAAAAAGTGGGATCAGGACAGAAAAACACTGTAGTCCATTAGATGGCATAAGTGTAACAATAGAAATTCAGGGAAATAAATTAGAAAAGACTCTTTTGTATTGTGGATTTACTATTGCCCACAGCTTGTGGTTTCCACAGAGAAGTTGGAGGGAAAAGGAAGACTAGAGAAAGAAAAAGACAGTGGCAATTTTCCTGCATTTTGAGATGAAAACCTGAAGGAAAATATTTGGTTGTTACTTATGCGTATGTATTAAAAAAATGACACTGATTTAAGCCAACGCCCCTAGTCCAACTTTAGAGGTGTTTAAAGGTCACGCCTGGATTCATATTGCAGCAAATGAACCTTATCTCTGTACTGTGCCAAACAAAAGCCACTTGAGTCCCAACAACCCTGAACTTTAAGCTGCCTGAAACCTTTAGCCAGACATGACTGTGGTGAAGTTTAGCCATTTCTAACCGTACACTTTCATCATTTGTAGAGCTTACAGCATTAACCCTTTTGCTTGCTTGATCTTTAAATAGGTGAAGAAAGAAAAATACTCTTGAGTAACTATTTTATATCTGGAAGAATAGGAGATCACTGACTGCTGGCCATAGGTCTTTCTGTCTTGTGAATAAAAATAATCTAAATTAAACAAAAAAAGAAAATTACCCATTAGGATTATGTAAAAAGCATTACATTTCCTTACGAATCAAGTTACTGAGATACGTTTTTGCGAAAGAAAAAAAGGTCAGTTACCACTATTAAACTTGTATATTGTTTTATACTAAGCCCTTCCAGTGGCCTCTCTGAGGGACTGTTTAGTTTGTATTACACTCTAATAAAGTCCAGGTGTGGAGGACAAACTGAATAATAAGAACCCGATGGACCAGACTAGTTAAAAATAATGTGGTACATTCCTAGTTCTCTGCATTTAATTTATTGTTAATCATTGTTATTACTTACATTTATTGGGTAGTTTTTCTAGATTTATTAGGCACTACATTTAACAGTGTTATCGCTTGTAACTGACTATCAGTGGAATAGAAAACATATTTTCTTAAAGAGTCTTACCCTAATTAGTAAGTTGTTTCCCTACTGAAATAAAACAGACCCTAGGAGAGTCAAGTTAAGACTGACTTTTTTTTTAAGTCAGAATAAAGGTTCAGCTAGAAATCTATTTTTTTCAAGACCACCTGTCGGAGCAGACAAGCAGAAGTATCCATATGCCCTACCCAGAGCTCTGTTAGGTGAAACAGCTGAAAAACAACAAGCTAAAAGCTTGAAGGATTTGGGCTTGAAGGCTGAGCTAATCAATGGAGTCTTTTCCTGACCAGCCTGATATGTGAGGGAGCACCATTAAAAAGATGAACAAAAGCCAGTTGGAGCTGCTCACTCAGGGTTTCTGTGCTATACATCCCACAGCTGGTGGGTGGCCGAAGGGAGATGGTGCTTTAGGGAGGGAAGATGACCCCGAAGGCAGGTGATGGTGGTGCTCCCAGAGAGTATTGTAGAGCAGTTGCAGCTGGCAGCAGTTGCTTCACATCATCTCAAAGTTGCTCATCACTCACCAAACCTCTCCTGGGCCAGCACAGCCCCTTGACACCTGTGATAGCCTTAAGGTGGGAGCCACGCAAGCCCTGCATGAAAATCAAGATCTGAAGCTTGCCCATCCCTGCTAATCACCTACCTGCTCTGCCCAAACCTTGGGCGGATGCACTAGCAACCTGACAGCTGGCTATTTGCATCACCTTATCAAAATAAAAGAGCATGATCAACATATGTAATACTGTGGTTATTTGCTTGGATGGACAAGTCAAAACCACTTCTTCAGTAGCAATGTCATTAGTCACCACTGATGGAAAAAGCAGAACACCTCCCAAATGACTAGGGCTCCTCTTAAATCTAGGGGGTTCAGTCTGAGCTCACTTGTGCTCTATTCAGGAGGCCACATTCAATTAAGAGTAATTTGGTATTCTTAAACACCTTCTGTTTGAAGTTATTAAAGGATTTTTGACACAGAACAGGTCAGTTAGGAAGCTCAGCGAAAGAAATACTTTGGCACGATCGGTGCTGGAGGTAATGGCAGAGTCTGGAGCAAAACTCAGGGCTCTCCAATCAGCCATGGTAGCCAGAGGCAAAGGGTTTGGTTTTAGAGTTTTGCACCTCTGTAGGCACCTCTATATGATAGCACTCACCCACACCATGACTGGGAACGTGCTGGGGGAGAAGGATGCACTACCAAATTATAGCCGTGGCTTTACTTCCCATCCATCAGGACAATCAGTGGGCAGAAAACACCAGTCCTTGTGAACCAGGGTGGAAGTAGGGACAGCGAGGTAGGCTGGGTTTCTTTGGGAATCCATGCAGCTGCCTTTGCAAGGCATGAGTTCTGCTCCAGTCCTCCAGGGACCATGGTGTCAAAGGCTGGAACATCCCTCAGCAGCTTCTCTTCCTGTGGAACCAAATATAAATCACTGCTGGAGGAAATGCTGCTTGCAGAGAGAGAGGGGAAGCAAGCAAGAGCCAAGGGATGATTTGCTGCTCTGCTCATCCTAAATCCCTGGTATTTAACTCACAGGAAAGCAGCAGGAAATCTTACTATTTTGAAGGGGGAGGGGGTGAAAAATAGTAGGTTAGATGAATCCTGATGACAGCTCCTCTATACTGCCAAACTGGGGAAAGCAGGAATCACCAGAGTGGTTCCTCCACTAAAAGTACTGAAGTCACTGCTGCTCGAGACACCAGATCTGAGGGAAACCATTCCCAGGTTAGTGGGGAGCAGGTGAACCCTCCCAATATACAGAAGCCAGGACATATGGTCATAGGTGGAGAAAGAGTGCTGTTCAGACCCTTGGCTGTCTTTGCCAGAGAACTGGTGCTGCAAGCCCTGAAATATCACCTTCTGCAACTGGAATTTCCACTGCCGGTTGCAAAACCCTCGTGAATAACATTCACATTGTCTGAGTGCTCCACTTTCCTGTAGTTCAACAGCAGTGTGGGTAAGACATGTGCGAAAGCACAGGTTAGCCCCAAGTCCTTTTACCTTGGCATTCCTCTTCCCTCCTCCGTCACAGAATCACAGCAAGCTTGAGTTTGGAAGGTACCTCTGAAGATCATCCAGTCCAACCCCCCTGCCAGAGCAGGATCACCTAGACCAGGTCACACAGGAACACGTCCAGGTGGGTTTTGAATGTCTCCAAAGGAGGAGACTCCACAACCTCTCTGGGCAGCCTGGTCCAGTGCTCTGTCACTCTCACAGTCAAAAAGCTTTTCCTTATGGAAACCTCCCATGCTTGAACTTGCACCCATTACCCCTTGTCCTATCATTTGACATCACCCATGGCCACCCCCTGCCACTGCCATGGTCCGCTTTTGCTCAGATGTTCACCTATTTTGATTCTCAAGAGTTTAATTTTCTGCCTGCTAGTGACCTTAGATTTTTTTCCTCTTTCTCTTCTGCCCCCAGTTTGGTGGCTATATTAGCAGGTTAGCAGAGGGCACAAATTGCTCAGAGGATTATTTTAAAGGGGTTTTTGTTATTGGTTGTGACACATGTATGAAAATGTGTGTTGCTTTTCCAGTGATGGTGTCTTTAGTGCTCCATCACTGCTCCATCATTATAATGTGCATGTTCTGGTGTGTAGCTCACATGCCAAACTGTCCCTGCTTATAAACTAACCTAAAAATCCCTTGCCAGGGACACTGCTTTGCATGCTGACCTTGTTGAAAGCAGACCTCTGGTTTCTTGTGTGTTTTGGTGTCTGAGATCCACATGCTGGAAACAAGTCCCCAGATAGCCCATTCAGGCTGTGGGTACACTTACAGCAGGAAAGGAAGCCAAAGAACTGCATTGCTTTGCATATGCCAGTAAAATGACATCTCAGGCAGTGACAGAGTGCAGGGCAGTTCCTAAACAATAATAATAGAACATTTCACACTTGTATAGTTTTACACCTCCATTAAGACCCACCAGCCATATTTTTCTCCAGAAAAGCCTTCTTTTCCTCCTTTCCATTGCTTCCTCCTGTTTTGCAATACATTGTTAGTTTGGGGCAAATCCAACCAGGGCCACAGCTCTTCCTAATCCCCTCACAGAGCAGGGATGTGATGCACTGAGGTGGGGTGAGCAATTGGACACCAGCAGTGGTAGAGCCTCCAAAATCTCTTCCCAAGTTGGGTGAGCAGGGAGGGGGGCAGTCCATTTTCCTGTGGAGCAGGAGATGCTGGAGGAGGGCAGAGAGCTGGAGAAGTTGGATTCCTTGCATGGGCTTCCAGCCCCAGGTAAAAGCTGCCCTGGCAGAAAGGGCTGCAAAGGAGCAGAGCCTCTCAGGAGTTTGCCCCCAGTCAGGCAGAAAGTGGGGTGCACACAGGCAGATGTGCTGTTTTCAACAGTGGAGTGGGATTCAGTGGTGTTCTCAGGGTTGTCTTCCCATTATTTGGTGTGAAAATTATTCCCAGATGTTGGAAGGTAACCTCCTAAATATACCAAAATGTACTACCCAAAACAGAAGAAGAAAATGGAATAAATGTGATTCCAACCAGTCACCAAGCAGTCTTCTGCCTTTCCAGTGGTCCGCAGAATTTGCCTTCATAAAGTCTTGATGGGACCTCTTGAGCCAAGTACCTGGCAAGGCAGGAACAAGACAAATCCCAAGTCCTCTTTACTTCTTATTCACTCTCGGATAGGAAGACAGACGTGAGAATTCAACCTAGTGTGAATAACTCCATCCATTCCTGTTATTTCCCATCATCTACAAAGTGGTTTCTTTTGCTGGTTGTTGTTTTGTATAATTTTCCAAACAATACCCTTTAGCAACGAGACCTCCCTTTTTCTAATGCATTTCCAGAGGGACTTGAGTCCAGATCACACACACACAAGGCAAGTTTCCAGCATTCTTACTACTCCACTGGAAGAAATAACCAGAGCCAGCAACTCTGAACTATTTCCCAAACTGCTCTGTTCTTCTGACTTCAGCGTCAGCAATGCACTGTTTCTAATCCATTACAGGAATTTATCACAGTACGTGTCAATTTGTTTCTCTTCTTTCCTCTTCTCACTTTAAAATGACATCAGGAAAGAAACTTTACATCAAGGCTGCTTCTATCCAAGTTTTAGTGACAGAGCACTTTACTTAACTGGATCCTAACCCTGCACATTAAGTTTTAAGGGCATATACTAAACAGATCAGGCTTTACTGTAGTTTAGAATTTCCTTTGTTTCTTTTCGATGGTGATCTTTACTGAAAACAGTTTACAATACAAGCAAACAAGCATCCAAGTTTCCTTTAATTTCCCCCCCCCTTTTTTTTTGCTTACGGAAGTGGTGTGTCCTAAATAGTTTAAAACACTGTAATGGGGAACATCCATGCTGTAATACAATGGGATGATCCATTTGGCAATGGTCCTAATCTGATACAGGAGAGACAAGTCTCTTACTGAAGAAATCTAAAACATATACCTGTATGTTTGTTGGATCAAATCCTTCTCTGACAATTTACTACTTTCTTTACTTTCTGGAGAAACGATTGAAAAAAGATCTCTTTGCTGAGCATATTTTCTCTGCCTGCACAGTCAGTAGTTAAAAATCACAGTAATTAAAGAAAACACTGGGGAAAACTGCGTCACTGCAAATTTCTGAAGGGCCCGATCCTACAACACTTGTTTTTATGGGTCATTGTGTGAACTGAAGCTGAAAGGATAAATCAAGAGTGTGAGGATTAGTGCATGAATAAATATTTCAGGATCAGGACCCTAACTCTCGGCCTCATAAATTTCCTACTGGAGAGGATTCAATGTTGTTCGTTCAACTTTTAAAGAGGGACTGGGGAGACAGTTGTGTCCTTTTTCTTTTTAATTAGATTTCATTTATTTAGATTGTTATGGAGATGGTCAACCACAATAGGGAACCAAAAGCACAGAGTAGGACGATTCCTAGAAGCCTGTTACAATCAGCATGGGATCATGTTAAGTGCTGGACACTTCATTTTCATGACTTGATATTTGATTTCCTTGGAAACTAAATAAAAATGGACACGACTGAAGTTTATGAAGGAAGACATCTCAGTTCAAATGGGAACATTAAGACATCCCCAAACCAATGGCCAAAAAGGGCCAGAGAATGAAGGAGAGAGAGATTCAGATTCAAATGCATTCTCCCAGAGTAATTGCTGGAGAAACTGGGGGGTGGGGGCCAGAATGCAGGGTGGCCATTGAATGGGATGAAAAACACCACCATTACAAAAAGAAAAGGAAAAAAAGGGGGGCTATGGGTGAACAGGATGGAGGGAGAGAGCATGAGTGGCAGATGTCACTGATTTCATTCCATTGCCTTAACTCGCTGTTTGAAAAAACTCCTCGTGTGTGACCTGAAAAGAGAGAGAAACAAAATGAAAACAGGCATCAACAAAGCACTCGCTGTACGATTTCAAAAAAATGTAAATTAATGACTGGCAGTAAGAATCTCCAAAGGAAACAACATCCCAGTTTAAGCATTGCCATCAACAAAAGCTCAACAGCATATGGTAATGTTAACTTTAATATGAAAAGATAATAACAATTTTTAAAAAGTGACTTGAGAAAAAACCTTGCTAGGTGCTCATCCTTTTCAACTTGCCTAAAAAGAAAAGATGTTGGAAGGTTTTGTGGTTTTCTTTCTATTTTTTTCGTCTTCCCCTAAACTGTTCACATTGTGTAGTTAAATGAGGTTCAGATTGGTACAAATTTTAAATAAAAGTGCCTAGGATCTCCAGCTAACAAGGCAGAAAACCAGATTTGTAACGGATAATTACATCTAAACTTATTTAAATGTAGACCTTTTGATTCAAGTAAGTCCTTTAGACCAAATTCAAGGTAACATTTCCTCCCCTAACCCTCTTCTAAAAGTGGTTGTGTTAGATGGTTGAAAAATGAGCATCCTCTCATGGCCCACGTGTGCCTCATCCTGTGCATTTCTGGCTGCTGGCTGCACCCTTGCTCAGCACCCTTCCTCAAAGCTTCTCCTCTCCTTCAGAGCCAGCTATCTGACCACACAGTAGTGATTGTATGTATGATAAGCTACACGTACATGCACGTTGCATGCTAAAATGTTCTTTACTCATGCCATTACTGTGTGGCTTTATGCAAATGTCTCTCTTTCCAGGCACAACCATTGCCTTTTGTCTTTGAAAATCTCTCCTTTGCCCAGTGCTATAATCAAACAGAGGGAAATTACTTTATTCAGGTCACCCTATGAAGGCCTGAGGATGCTGTTTACTCACATGAAAGGCCTAACTTCAGTTCGGACTTTTTATATGAAAAAGGGCTCTTGATATGATTATGGCACCCAGAAGCAAATTCCGCTTTGAATATTCTGACCCCCATGAATATCAGTCTCTTAACGTGTCCACGATGGGCCAAAGTGATGACTTTTAGAAAGGTGGATATTTAAACCAACAGCAGCTCCACGCAAATGTGCATTACTCTGCTGTTTTAGCCTGCGATTGTACAGTGAGGTGTTGGAGATATCATTTTGCAATAAAGAGGTAATTCACGGTCAATTGGCTTTATCCAAAAATAATAGGAAAAGAAGCTTGCAGGGGGAAAGACCAACCTAGTTTGGCACAAAATGCTAGCACTACTGGATCTGAGTAGAGAAGAGTTTAAAAGACTCTTGTGCGCTTAGCCGTACGCTGAAAGAATGTCACACAAACAACAGCCACCACATGAATGCGTCCATTATATCCTTTATTGAAGATCACAACAATAGTAGCACTTCATTGAAGAAAAGATGATTCCTCTATTATAGACAGGCCCCTCAGATCGCCTAGCTCAGCGTACAACTGCAAGATGTACAGTTCTCTCTGTATTTTCATGTCATTGCCAAAACACACAAAGTAGATTCTCAAATGCCTGGGGCTAAATTACAGCCCCTACGAACCACGCTGGAAGTTTGAGAGCCCAGAAAAAGTTCTGAAGGTTTTCTCTCTCTCTCTTCATGAGAGAAGCCAAAGCTCGTGGGTACAGTGTTTGTCATGTGAAACAAGGCTATTTTATATCATTTGGGGTTGTTTTATTAATGGTGCTGAAAAATTGTTCACTTCGTTTCACTTTTTGTCTCCTTTTGAACGCAGTGAGATGAAGGTAGAGTGTTTTTAACACATCCAAGATAAGAAAAGAATAGACCCTTTTGTCTCTAGAGCTGTATGCCATCACTATTAAAAATCTTTCATCTCGTCTCAGACAACAAGCAGAGAGCATGACAAAAAATAGGAGAGTCAACAGTAAAAAGTGTATGGCAGGGGGTGGAGGCTGACAGGTAGATAGAGCCACCTCTTTGCCTTGAGTTTCATCCTAGAAGAGTCGGTCAGGGCAAAATTTGTTCCTCTTGGGCAGTTCTTCTCATGTTTTGGATGGGACAAATGTCGGAATTTCTCTTGAAAAAGAGTCACGCCTAAGCAGGCGAGGAGAGCTGTCCTGCAGGATAAGGGGTTAAGTCAGGATGCAGGGATCTTACATTGCTGGGGCGCCATATTTGTCCGATAAAACTGGAGATTCTGGGGCCCAGCACAACGTTGCCAGCACCATCAAGGGTGAAGGAGAGCCAAGGAGGGATACTGTGAGCCAAGGAAGGACACTGTGAACCAGGGAGGGACATTGTGATCCAAGGAAGAACACTGTGAGCCAAGGAGGGATGTCAGGAGCCAAGGAGGTACATCACAACAGGTGCTATAGTTGGTGACTGCACAGGAATGCTCTGGGGTTGCCACACCAGCGAAGTGGCCTGGCCACATGCTTGTCACTGAATATTCGCACAGGCTGGTTTGTGTCCCCTGACACCTGACTCGTGCCATCAATCACCATTCGCGGGCAAGCACGAGGTGGCACCGAGTGTCAGGCTGAGCACAACCTGACATTTCAACATCCCCACCACCTCTCCTCATGACAGAGCAGGTCCAAGAGGAACATTTTGCACAACGGGATGAAAAGAGGTCCTTTCGAAGCCAAGAAAAGATACTTGTGAATCAAGCTTAAGTTTAGCAGATCATCCTAAACCAACTTGCAAATGAATATTTAATGCATTTTCTTTTGACATTCCTAAAATAAACGTTTGGATTTTTCATTTTAAAAGAACATTTAATTTGGAAATAGAATTAAATTTCCCTTTTGAGGGAATGAAAAACAGTAACAGTTGAAACAGAATGAAATTATTATTTTTCCAACCTGAAAAGAATTCCTCTTATGGTTTGATTTTTCTGCTTCATTTTGGGGCTACAGGAAGGATAAATGTGTCTTTCAGGTTAGCTTGAAACAATGTTATTCAAAACAGCCAATGATTAAAAAAAAGAGAGAAGCAAATGCACTCAGTCCCTGTGTGCGGAGCTCTACTTAGAAGTCCTTTCCAGTGTGTCACTTGGTGTTATCAATCCTATTTCTCTTCAAAGATTTGTCACTCATTCAGCAATTAGAAGTTCAGTGGCATCACCTGTAGGTTTAAGGCATATTTGTTTGCCTAGGTAGACCGCACCAGTATTATACACAAACCCAGAAACACCTACAGGCTATAATATAGATATTCTACCCAGTCTCATAAAGGTCAATTTACAGACTTCCTGTCCACAACTTTAAAAAAATAAATCAGCAAACTATCATTTTTGGCAAAAGAAGGGAGAGCTGAAGAGGTAAATGGTAAGTAGAAAAGCTTGTAAAGTCTTGGAGGTCCCTTCAGCAACTGTGATTTATCTTTTGACCTTTTCTGTTTGTTTATCATCACATTTTGCCAAAAAAATGCTGGTTGCTGTTTCTAATTTTTTTTTTTAAATAACGTTGTTCCTCTCAGATTTCCCCGAGATGGCAGCACTAAACTCAACACAGCTATTGAAAAATACACTGCGGCCTTGAAAATATGTCTGATCAAGAGCAGCAAGCTTTCTGCTTCTTCCCTATAGGTGCTTTGGTCAAAAACTGGTATCAGCTGCATGTTTGCTTCCTTTTTAAATTGGGGGTGACAAACAAAAAATCTGCTTGGAAAACTGCTAGCTTTTTAAGGAAACAGCGTCCTATTCAGTTCAGTGAGTGAGCCTGGTTTTAAAGGTTGATCAACAGAACTGGTACTAGCCAGGTTTTTCAGATCGTTGAACATTTTAAACTTCTGTCCTGTTTCATCCTGTTGGACAACAAGAAAAAAATATACTTTTAATTGACCAATTACTCGGAAACTATTATTCTCAAACTGTTTAAAGCTGCATGAATTGGACAAAACTTACATTTTTGACCAGATGATTTGAGTTTGTAATTAAAAATAAGAATAATTTTTGGATTTTAAAAAACCAGCAACAACAACAAAAACAACAACAAAGCCAGCAGAAACTTGTAAGATCTTGGCATCGTCCCAAAATGTATTTTTCATTTAAATATTTGCCAAAAGCTGAACAGAATTTCAAGGAGGAATGTGAACAGTAAGGAACTGTTAGCCGTAAAAGTTACATTTTTCTCAGCAGGATCGGTTGCTCTTCTAAACAGTGTTTAGTCATCAAATCAGTTTGAGAAAAGTATTCATGATGCTGCCAAATAACTAATGCAGATCCAATGTGTGTATCTTCTGTGGCAAGTTAATAAGCGTGTTTATTGTTCTGTTTTTAAACCAACTGTTAGGCCTGGCATCTTTAAAAACTGACATTTATATCCAAGCTTCTTTAAAGTTATGTGAAGTCAAAGTCAAATCACCAAGTCTCAAATGACTTAACTGATTTGGTTCCAAAGTTCAAACTGGTTTCTGAGACAGAATCATGGCAAAGTACTGGCATGGGGCTTTCTGAACACAAAGGATTTTGACATCTTGCAGTTGAAATCACCAAACAGTAACTCTTGGATTACCAGCTCCAAGCCCAAACCTTACCCTACTTCAACCTCAGAAATTACTCTTAAGACCAACTGGGTCCTCAGCATGAGGCAAAGGTGGAGAAAGGTCTCTCTGCATCACCCCTACTTGCACATTGTTTGGCTGTAAAGTGCTGGTTGATGACCATGTCCATAACATGTCAACCTGGGTCCAGAGCCCGAGCGCTGGCAGTGCCAGCTGGGGGCTTTCTGGGAGCACTGACCTTGGAAAACCTCCATTTTGATCCATTTACTACCCCTACATAAGGGACCATGAGAAGAATTTCTCCATGTGCTGGAAGCCAGTGTGATGTGTGGGAGCTTTCTTGTTACACTTGGGATCTTCTGTATAAGAACAGAGGATGCAAGAGGGCATATACCCAGCTAAACCAATTTTTTTTAGTTTTAAAAAAGTTACTTATAATCTCCTTTATGGTTCTGACCCCTTTACTAGTGGGTCCCAAGTGTGAGTCCTGCTCAGCAGGTTACTGGTATCGGGAAGGCCAGACTGTGGCTGCCGGAGCCTGTGCCTCGCCACCATCCTTACCAGCAAGTCCACAGGTGACTTTGGGTACCTCCCTTCATCCCTTCCATAAGACAGGATGTCAATGATAAGCCCTGTCTCCTCTGTCATTTGTGTTTTGTTTTTTTTTAATTCCGGTCCCATTGGTCAGCGGGCAGGACCACAGTGTCTCACTGCTCTCAGCAGGTTAGGGAGGTCGCAGAGACTGTTTTGGGAGAGGGGAAGCTCCCTGAGGATGCAGATCTGAGCTGATGTGGGACTGCCCGCTGAATGCTGTAAAATGCCTCTCCAAAATGTCCTCTTCAAAATCTTCTGGAAAAAGAACATGCCAGATCATTTTTACTCTACAGAAGAGACAAAAAAAATAAAAAAGAGAAAAAAGAAAAAGGCTTTATGACTCAGTGCTGCATCTAGGAAAAAAGTGTTAACCCTCTTACCTCCCCCGCCTCCCCTGCAGCGCATGGTTTCTGAGTCACAGTGACCCTCCCAATTACCGCAGGACTATCCCCTTCAGGAAGCATCAGTCAGAGCTTTGGCACTGGTTAGTCCCCCTCTTGCAATACCTGATACTTTGTTGGATGAAACCTGATTATTTCTCTCTGCCTCTTCCTCCAAGCTGGCTACTGTTGGTGCAATAGCTTCTGCAGTTCCTGCCATCTGGAACAAACTTCTCACCCTGCTGATTTTGGCCTCTGTTTCATTTCAATTCTGAGATGAAACAATATTCTCCTCCCTTGTCTATGACTCTTCATTTCTCTCTAGCCTTGCTATTATGTATTATTTATCTTAGTAACTGCTTGACAGTGGTCACTTGTTAGTATGGGCTAAATAAAAGACAGCAAAATGTTTCCAGTCACAAGATGGTATTTTGTTTCTTTTACTAATATGGTGGCTTTCCCTAAGCAGACTCCTTTTTTTGGCTGAAAATATTATTGCATGATCTCTCCTGAAATATGATTAACATTAGTTTGAATTCTTGCGAAAGCTTAATCAAAGTCGCTTTCAACCATTTTTAATTATGTATGCATGAAAAAATATACACATTTCTGCTTTGGAAAAAATATTGCCACACATCCTCATCCTGCTATATGCTCACACACAAATCAGATGGCTCAGATGTTGGTAAAGCTGGAAAACGGGATATCAAATTAGCAGAGAGGAAATTTTATGGACTAATTGGGCATATAGATCAGGGAGGGAAATAACGCTGTGTCTCATATAAAGGAGGGAGGATTATTTTGTTTCTTAGCTTTTTCTCGTATTACAAACCTGAGAAATGAAACATGTCCAACATGCAAGCAAAGCTAAATTTGCACTAATGAGAAAGCAAAACCCCAAGTATTTTGGAAAGGGTTTAAGCCCTCATTCTTCCAGGCACAAAGGAGGCTTCAGCACTGGGGTCAGGGAGACATTTTGCGAAAGGTCTGCTGCAGAGCCTTTAATAACATCCTCAGAAGTATGGGGTAACAGCCTCTGCTTGAGACACTCTTTTATCCTACTGTTTTCTTCTGCTCTTGCCATTCTCCTCCAGCCACTGAACGAAGATGGGTCTTTGTTCCATCACAACAACATCTCTTGGATTTGAAGGAGTAGGCAATTAGTCTTTGTGAAGCCCATCAACAGCATTCTCCATTAGCCACATCGACCTGGCAGCGTTCTGCTTGCGCTTCCAATTTAATAGAAATGACAGGAAAACACATTTAAAATTGAGTCATCAGTGGCACTCATTGCCACATGGTATCATCAAGGCCAAATATTTAATAGGATGAAAAAAATCCAAATTTGTACTTACTCGTTTGTAAGGACACCAGCCAGTGACACTGGGAGGGACTGAGAAAAGGCAGAAGACACAAAGGGCTCGGTGGCTGAAGAGCATCAACAGCTGTTGTGTTAGGACTTAGGAGCCTTAATTGTGGATGAAAACCTCTTTGTAAAAAGGAGTTATGTGAACATGGAAGGAGGCAACATCAGCAGCACAAGATGGCAAGATGATGAGTGATAATGCACTGGGGCTGGCCATCTCCAGCTGGTGGGTACAAGCAGGGGCCAAGAAAAAGCAAGCAATGTCTGGGGAAAGGAGGACCTGTCTGGAAGGGGTGCAAGTGGCTCCAGGAAAGGAGGAACAACGGCAGCGGTAGAAGTGAGCATGAGGTCACTGGTGGAGCAGGGATCTGGAAGTTGACACAGAGAGCAGCATAAAAAGGTGAGTATGTGAAGGCTGAGCTGTGAGGAACCTTGTGTTTGAAGACAAGAAGCCTGAAGGAGAGATTTGGTACTTCAGTGCTCCTTTTGGCCTGGAAAGCATGAGACCTTACTGAGTAACTGAGCTGGGAACCACAGGGTACCACAGGAATGAACCACTGGACCCTGGTGGCTTTGCTTGATTTTTCGTCCTCCATTTGCTGCTCCTCTGCGTTCCTCTCTCGTTTGACTGTGGTCGATTTGTGGGGTTTGTTTTTCTTTACTTCATTCCACCTTTTCTCTTTCCTTTTATGTCCTAAATTGTTATTCAGCTGTTTTGATTTAAATTATGTTTATGTACAGTTACTCACAGCTCTGACTGTTGCCTCCTCCCTCCTGCGACTGTCTGTGATGCTTGCACATTCACTTTGGCTTCTTTACAGCAGATGCCTGGAGCAGTAAATGAAAGCAGCTCTTTTATCAGTGAGCCCTTTCACCTCCAATTTTTTTACTTCTTATTAAGGCTCCAACCAGTCCTAGCTTTCTCTTCAAATGTAGTGTGCGCAACTCAAAACAACAACAACAACAACAACCACCACCGCCACCAGAAACCCAGCTAAACTGCAAAATTATCTACTCCTCTAAACCCTTCCTCATCCCTCTCCCTCGTTTTTCAGCAGCACAGCAGTGATACTTGTAGAGGGTGTTACATGGACCCCACTGTAGCACTCTGAACACCACATGTGGCCAATCTAATTTAGCCTATGGCTAAACAAATCCCCAATCATGGAATAAACCTGCTTGCGTTATTAACAAATGCTGCGAGACAATGTTTAACGCAGCTTTGTGAAATGGAAGTTGAAAGAAAAAGGCTCATAATATCTTCCAGGGCACAGAAATGTCATAGTGGTCAGCAATTCACCAAAGTGAGAATATTCAAATACATATATAATCAACACTTTAAAAAATTGAAGAGAGGGGTATTTTCTTTTACAGGAGATTGCAAGCATCAACATTCAAAATCTGGAGACTCCTTCAAGATTTTCCAAGAAAAGTGGACAGAAGCTGTTCAGTTTTGAAATGAAAGTCTCTGTGCTTCCCAAGGAGTTTGTGGTTTTTTCATAAAATATTTTTCATCATTTTGGAAAGAGATGAACCCCCCCATAAATCCCATCCACAAGACTGTCCTTCTACAGATGAAATCCAACCAGTGCTTGAAAGGAAGATTAAAAATGTCATCAGTGCTAAACATATTGCTAATTCACTGAAAGGTATTTTTTTACCTGGACATTATGCCACATTACCAAGCAACAAACAAAATAAAAAAGAAACAAGAAAACCCACATTAGCAGAAAAATTTCCAGCAAAAATATGTTTAAAGCAAAATATAACCAGCTTTGTAGCAAAGTATACTCAAAAAACAATGGACTATTTGATTCTGGAGCTGAACGTGCAAATGCCTACTCATGTGTGTTGCTTTTCTTGTCTTTTCAAACCATTGAAGGGAAAAATCCCTTGTAAGCCTATAACCAGCCTCAGTAAAGTTCATCTTTGTCCTTCAAAGATCTTTGTTTCACCTTACATGGAAATAGTTTTATCCCATGTTTGGAGTAAGCTCTAACAGGTGTTAGAGGTACAAGAACTGGATCCAAAGGCTCAAACTTGCAAAAGCAAGAAAAAAAAGAGCATCGCAGCATGGTACGCTTGGAATGCTATCAAGACGTAAGTAATAAAGAAAAGACATGTTCAAGGAAGCATAATAATAGAGTAAATACAGCCAGTTAGCGTGGATGAATTTCAAAGAGGGAAGAAAGGAAACATCATGTAAAGAACTGCGTAACAATGGATCTGAAAGATATCCAAGTAAGAAGAAAATAGCAGTCCTGTCCCAAACATTAGAAAGCTTCTGCCTGTCATTATGGAAGATTATGCTATTATTCAATTACATAATGGATACTTATATAATTCATCCAATTGTAAACAGATTCTTCAAAAATCCATTTTATCCCACAAACAAGAAGAACCACTTAAACCTTTACTCCTTGTATCTCTGCCTGTACAGCTTATGTTTTTCATTCACCTGACTAGATGGTTTTCTGCATCCTTTCTGATCAGCACCAGAGAAGGGACGTGATGTGTCCTTTTCCCTTTTATCTTCTTCTCAGTCCCAGGAGTAAGAAGGGAGACTTCCCTCATGAGAAGACCCCAGTCTATCCAGGAAGCCAAAACCAGTGCATCCTCCAGAGCTCCACATCACAAGTGACTAAGTTCTCCGTGAACACCCAATTTCTGTGTGGCTAAACATCAAGTACTGTGAATGATTCCTCCAGTGCATAAATTGCAGCCCATGAAGCAAGATACAGGAGACTTACAACCCTTTCCAGCTGCCCTCTCCAACCACAGAAAGAAAAGGTAGTTTCCAGATTTCCTACCACCTCGTGCCCAGGACAAATGTCTTGGTGTCTGTCCCATGCCATTTGCAAAACCATGAATTTGGTTTTCCCCTTAAGGAAAGATTTTCAGGTAAAATTGGGCCTTGTGCATTCCTGGTACGCAGAGCTGGTTCCTTGCCCAGCCTGTGTGCCCAAAGCACACCCTGTGTGGATGTGGGACTGTCTTTTTGCCCAAGGAGGAAATGCCAAATCAGATTGACTGCCCTCACAGTGGTTTAAGAATTAAAATGGCCTGAAGCACAGGTGGGATTCAGGGGTTAGATTTGCTTAGAGAGGCATGGTGACTTTTGAAGTACAGAAAAACTGCAGATACTGGTGGAGGATACATGAAGAAGAGACCTGATGCTTTCTCAGCTTAAAACGGAGGAAAAGCATGGAAATACTGTAAATACTAAGGATAAGAAAAGAGGTTGTAGAGACTATATTCATTTCCAGATCCATAATAGTGCATTAGCATTTTAAAAGTTAAGCACAAGCCCATCCTGTTGTAGCAAAATTCACACCAGGTGGTAGGTTTTCAAATGCAACCACCTCAGTGCATAGAACCTGAGGGTTGATATGAAAATAATTTGAAGAATGGGTAATTTTAAATTCCTAGAGATTGCTGCCTTGAATACCTTTCCTCAGGCCCATTTACAGGGAGTGGTACAGGTTGGGAGCAATTAAAAGAAAGGAAATCTACCTTGAGTGTTCACCCAGAGGACCAACAAAAAAAAGAACATTTTCCAAGTGGAAGTTGATGTTTAACTAAATGTCAAGCAAAGTTGCACTAAGAAGCAAGGGGATGCTTCAAAGTGGCTGCTCAATACAAGTCCTTTCGGTAGGCTTTGCACATGCACAAGCATACACACATGAATAAGACAGGAACCACTAGAGAAGACAGACAGGAAGCCCTCTCAAGGTGGGAAGGAATCAAAAGAAAATATGCTGACCCTACCAAGCTGGCTCAACTTTATTAACACGGCATAGCTGAAGGCTAAATGTGGGGTAAAACACAGCATTATGAAGGTTCAGATGTGTCATAAAGGCGTAATGATTCATTTCTAATGTTTGAAAATATCAAAGACACCAAACTTGTACATAGATGGCAATAGCCCATCCATGCCAAATAATTTTGGTGAACCAGAGTGAATATTTTGGGTTATTCTATCATAGAAGCCACAGGACAAGATAAACTGTATTTATTGTGCCTTTGTCATTTCACATATCGCTCATTCAGAGTCTTAAATATTGACTTGGTCTCCTACATAGAAAAGCAGAAAAAGCCCATTTTTTTTTCTTCTGCTCTGAGAACAGGTAGCTTCCCAAGGTCATACGGGAAGTCTGTGGCACAGAGCAGAATTGCTTTCACCTCTCCTGAGTGACATGCCAGTGCTGCCATTTCCCAGCTATTCTTCTTCTCTATTTGTGATCAATGTTTTCTCTTATAAGCTGCGGAAAGATAGGGGCAAAACGCAATAGTTATTTTCTCCAGAGATGGGTGGTTCCATTCAGTTCCACTACTCTGAAATAATAAAAAAAAAAACCATATAGGATTTTGAGGACAGATCAATTAAAAACAGAAGAAAATGTTAGATGCCCTCCTTGCACTGTTTTTTAAGAGATGACTGTCAGACAGCCCAGGACGAAGAGGGTCTTTTTGAAAAGGATTCCTCTCACTCTTGTAAGTGTTTCTATATGGTAATGGTCTCTAACTATATGTCAACTCTTTCCAACTTCATTCATCAAACAGAACCTCTAGAGAGACCATGTTGATCCCCATGGCTATGAAATTCCCTCGTTGCTGTAATGATCTGAAGGTACAAAGATTCCATAGAAATAAATCCTAATTAAATACCCATTAACAACGATGGAAAGATCACTGGGGCTATTAGAGGCAGCCCTAAGACACAGTAACCACACACACAGAATTGTCTGTCTTCTTATTTATCTGCTTTAATCACTGTAGTGCAAAGAAAAACCTTGCTAACGTTTCAATAACTAGTGCTAATTTATTGCAACTGAACTCAGTAACATTTTCATAAGGCTTAAGTACTTATTATTTGTATCATGACAACAACTAGCAATCTCAATCCAGATCAATCCCTTTTCCTCTGTGTTATAAGAGAAGCTTCTGCTCCCCTTCCTCCAGACCAAGAAACAAGGGAAGATGTAAGACCTCAGCTTACTCAGGCTACACAAAGAGCTGAAGTAACTTGCCTCATTTTACTTGCAAGTCTGTGGCAAAATCTGAATCTGAGCACACTTTTACAGAGTTCTAGCTATAAGACCCTTCTTTAAGAGTAGGACATCTTTAAACTAATTTCTGGTAACAGGCTTAGTTCACAAGTGTGCTAATGCTGGCTGATTTCTGTCACGTTCCAGATATTTAACACAGAACTGAGTAAGCAGATTATTGTTGAAATGCTTACTCCTGTGTTGCCATTCAAACACAACTTTGTTCTTTGAGCACTCAGACACATCTGACACCAAATCCAGCTATGCTTCATGCTCCTACTGAAAATATGACAGGAGATGAAGAGATGGTCCTCAGCCTCGGTGGCACTGAAGCTTCATCCAGGATGCTGAGCACAGGGTAGTGCCCACACAGGCTTGACCTATTTATTTACTGATATTGCAAAGGCAGTTTCCTCCTCCACCTTAAGCCTTTCTGCCATATGTAAGCAGAATTAATCCTCTCCCCCCATGACAATTTACACCAAGTGAAAATCTGGTCTTTGCAACTTCTTCAAAACCTGACTGCAATTATAGCTGCAAACCCACAAAAGTCCTAGGCCTGAATATTCCTGATATTGAAATAGACTGTGCCAGCCTAACCGCACCATCACCTAACAAGTGGTGTGATCTGTGTGATACACTCTAGTCCAGGTTTTGATCTCGACACAACACACAGAGAGCATCATTGAAAGTGACATGTGATATCTTACTGAATTCAGGCTCAGGGAAATTGCCAGTACTTATCTTGCTTGACCAGAGTGCAGCCTTCAAAGCAGTAATCATGAAATCTTATTACTGTACAAAGATTGGAATTATACACTGGTATCTGTCGTTCACACTTTTTGATTGGTTTAGGCCTTACCTGACTGGGAGATACCAGTTTCTGTCTATTCCTCAGCACTGTCTTCCTTCTGCCAAGCATCTACCTGCTCCAAGGAGCCATGCATTACATGCAGCTTCAACAAATTTTGTCTTAAGAAGTGGAAGCACAATTTATTTGGTTTTCCTCAAATCTGAAAGGCCACCTACACTCGCTCCTATCCAAGTGCTGTGAAATCAAAGTGAAAAATGAATGCTTGCAAACAAGCACTGTTAAAAATCAGAAACCACTGGCTCTGCATTTTCATGCAGTGCCTTAAAACATTTACTGCTACTGCAAATAATTGACTAATCAAATTAAAACTTCTTCAGAGCAGCAAGTGGTTCTGACCTGGCCCACATACTTTTCACTTCACACTAATAAATCAATACTTTTCTACTGCCCTGTGCCTTTCTACCTGTAGGTTCCCGGCAGTCTCATTGCCCAATCGTTGTTGCCTTTGTCAGCTGGATTCTGGCTTTTCCTTTCTTTTAGCTGGCACCTGTTTTAAAGCTTGTGCGTAGCTTCAGAACACACTGTCCATCAACTGACTTCAACAGAGACTTCTTTTTGCAGTGCACCATGTTGTATTCCCTGGTGCAGGTTTCTGCCCTAATGTTCACATCTGGTGGGCTTCATGGATTGGTTTTGAAAGCAGTAAGTTGTTATGTTTCCCACCTAGCCACTATCAACGTATTTCTGCAGACCACCATGCGCCCTACATTTTATTAAATCAGAAAACTTTAGACTTCATTCATAGGTTTGTAATAGACCTGTAGAAACTACAGCAATGAGCTCCAAAAAAACAAGGTCTTAAGAAACTGTGCCACATATTTTTAGTCTCTTTCAATAGATTTTTGTCAGTTGGAAATGAGGACAAGCTAAGATTACATGACCAGTATGTTTCCACAGATACCTCAGCAACATCATGGGGCAAAGGCTCGTTTTCAAGCACCACTTTAGAAAGTCAGCTTTGATCAAACTCTGATTATTGAAAAAGACCAAATCCTGGAGCATGTCACAAGCCCCTGGCTTTTAATTCTTATTGAGAATACTCGATATCTTGCACGGATCTGTGCAAGATCTTTTTTTTAGTAAGTCTGATCAGTTGTATTTAAGACTTTCTAGAGCAAAGATTTATAATGAAATCTCTGAAAACTGAGATTCAACACTGCTGATACTGTTGGTAGAGCCAACAGCTAAATTTTACTGAGCTGTAAACCCCTGATTTTGTAGCTTTTAAATTCACCAAAATGTAGCTGCTTTGGGTGGATTGTATTCAACAAATGCTCACCTAATGCTGACATTTCCTGTGTAAAGGTTTAGCCAAAATGATCCAGTCATTTCCATGAATGGGCTTAGGAGGTTATACATAATTTTCCCCTTTGTGCTAAATGGATGCTTTTCCTCCAGGAAAATGTTCTGGGTCCTCCCCAGGAACAGATACACTCAAGTAGGGTTAGGAACTCATACCTCTGTGCCTTTTCTTACTGGTGAAAGCTGATTAAGTTTACTTTGTTTCACAGAGATGAAAACCCACCCAAATTTGACTGTATTGTGGACATTTGAAAAGTTACAGCTTGCACAAGTTTACAGGGAGACTCACTAGATGCTGTAGTTTGATCCTCAACAACTCCACCACACCACATGGTTTCATCCTCACCTCAGTCCTCCTGTCCTGACCAGGTCATACACATATTGTCCTACAGAACAAAGAAGCATCTCCCCACCTGTGCTCTGTGACCACATGTCCCATGACCTAGGAAGCTAAGAGATGGGATTAATATGGAGCACTGGAAAAATCAAAGAGCAGGAGGGGATCTGCAGTGCTGACAGGTACAGAAAATCAGGTACAAACTCAAAGGAGCGCAGAAAGAGAAAAGAGCAAAGCAAAGAGAAAAGAAGGATGACTGGGTGTTTGGGAGGACATAGGCAACAGGAGTCCTTAGCTTCTGTAGTCTGTACTGCCAGAAAGTAGGAATAAAAATGCACAGACAAAACAACTCAGCTAAATTAATATTAAATCCAGGAGAGGTCCTTGGGTCAAATCCTCTCCTGTGCACTTCAAGCCTTGTCCAGTGCCTGAAATGATGTGGGACTGTGGGAATGTGCTCCAGCACTGCCAACATGTTGAGCCAAGAAGCGCTTTAGCCAGCATCGTTGTGCATTGATTTAACAGGGAAAGCAAGGGGAATGGGGTAGGTCTGATATCCCCTTCCTCCATGTCCAGCTCACAACACCCACCACTGCAGACCTTCCCTGGAGGCGCTCTTAGAGGACTGAGCACAGCTCATTGCAGCAGTGATAGCTGTGATGCCACCTCCTACATAATCTGCAGCCACAGTAACAACAAAAGAGCCTAGCCAAGACATGGGACACCCATGCTGGGTTTTCTCTTCACCCTGCAGCACAGTTAACACATGTTCCCCATGCCAAGGAGTGCTCCAACTCCAGCCATGTAGTAGAGATTCACTGCTCATGGGGGCAGAAGGAAAACACCAGAGGGGACAGGACTGCAGCCCAGGAGTTTGGAAGCTTGGTGAGCTATGGGAGCCCCTGGCTTGACCCCAAAACTGTTGATGTTATTTTTCGTGAAACAGTCATTGGGCAAATTTCTCGAGTACCCTGGCCTCATTTGATGAATAGCAAGTTATGTAGTATTTCATTGCATCACATAACTCCATTATTGCTAAGAGGCATGAGGTGAAATTATAGATATTCCTTGACTCCCATCCTATTACTAGTATGAGACAAAATGATACATGTGCTGATAAAAAGATTTGAAATGATGGTCTGAGTGTCAGAAGTGCCAGTACAGTCAGAATTATTTTTAAAAGATTATATTAAAGCATAAATTAAAAGGCTATCCAGAAAGAAAAGTAGATGACTTCCAATAGGGTATAACATCTATCAGGGTTTAGCATATACTGTGTAGTTACTGTTAATAGGCTCAGTCTTTCTCATAGATTATACACATATTCTGTGGGAAGTCTGGCTGGATCCTCTTTCTATCCCCTGTAAACCATGGTTGATAATATCTTTCCATTATATTCCTAAGGTGTAGCTATTTCATTTTTACCCAAGGGATCCCAGAGCTATTGTGTAGTCCCTAGAAAGCTTTAAAACAATTTGTCTGTGCAGCAATTCTTCTTTATTCCTCCCCATTGCACAAAATCTCACATTATTTTAATTTGATAATATGAAATGTTTGGGCTTGACTACTGAAAGAAATCACAATCTTTTAAAGGGGAAAGAAAAAAAATGTCTTGAGAGGTAACGTGTTGTCTGTGTAATGCTTGGACAAACAGTGCTCGGACAATCCATTGCTTGATTAGATACTAATTCCCTGTGGTTTATCTTCAAGGTACATAGTTCAGCCTTTTAGAAAGTTCAGTCTTAAAAGTAGCACAAATATCTGAAAAAGCCAATAGAAAAAAGTAGCAATGCTAATAGAATGAAGTTACTCAGTCTTCCTACAGAGGATTTTGCCTCATAAATACTTTTAATTTTTCTTTTTTTTTTTCTTTTTTTTTTCTACTGGGATTTCCACAAATTACACAAATAGAGAGAGCATCTGCTGGATGAACAGTATTCCACATGACTGTTAACTGCCTAAAATTGCCTGCAAATACATTTTTTTGCTTTGTTATGCCTATTAATGACTCACTGCTGAATTATCCCTTTCTTTATTGGATATGAAGACAAATTAACAAAGCTAATAGAAATGCTCTAGACTGAAATGCCTGTTATCTTAGGCTTGATCAATTGATTCATTGAGGTTATTTCTTCCTCACCATGACTTCCCAGAAACACTCTTTGCTTCACCACAGGAAACTGATTTCTTCATTCACATGCTATTATTCCTGAATCTAATGGACGTATTTTAAAAACAGAGTTATCTGGAGCACATTTGGTCCTTGCCAGCCCAGCCTGGCATGACTGACAGGAGTTGTACCAGCATGATGGGGGCAGATCAAAGTGCTCACAAACCCATGGTTCCTCACATGGTTGGTTACCTCTAAATTGGACAGAGCAGCATGGGTGGCATGTAGCCAAAGCTACAAGGAGCTCCTTCTGAAGCTTCCTTATCCATGAATCTTACCTGGTTTTTAGGACTCACCTCAAATGACAAAAATCTCTCAGCACTCGTAGTGCTGACAGAGCTTCCCCAGCAATGGTCACCATGGAACCTAGCCATGAGGGCTCCCCCTCTGCCTTGCTCTTCCATTTTTTTCATGGCGTGGGGACTCTGCTGTGTGATGCTGGTGGCACTGGTGAACAGGCTGTCCTGACAGGGACAAGGTGGCAGGACTTGCTGCACTTCACAGGAGCCAGTTCAGGTTCTCAGTCCCAGCCAAGGCTTTTGCTTGCTGGATGGGGGCTTTTGCACCTTTTGCAGAGCCAGCAGATATATGGCTGACCATCAGTCCAAGGTCTGGAAGGTTTCTGTCCCACATGGCAAATTTGCAAAGCTGTTGTGTGAGTTTCTCCCTTGTCACATCTGGATCCCAGAGGGGTTGGTTGGGAGCACTTAAATTACAAGGGCTGCAGCATGAACAAGCTCCAGTGCAGCCAGTGGCTTGGAAAGTGTCCGACCAAGACGGCTGCAAGCTGAAAAACAGATTCCTGGCATGCTGACAGGGCTTGGCACTGCATCTTCTGTAGCTGATCTAATTCCCTTTAGCTTCTCCTGGAGAAGAGCTGATGCTCGCACTCTGCTTTACAGAGTTGCTTGGTAAATCTGAAGACACAGAAAGTCTTGACAGCCACCTTCAACGTTAGAGTCTACCACAGTCTACTTTTGCTCATTTAATAAGTCTTACTAGGTAGTTTGAGCTAGTAACCTTCACTGCAACAGGTATAAGTTATAAAAGAATTTATTATTATATTTAGCCATATTCTGTTATGGATGTCCATGCTTTTGTGTCTGCAACAAATAAGAAGAGGGGAGAAAAATAAACAAAATTGAAATCCCATTTTTTTTACTTATAAAGCAGTGAAGTAAGCATGAACCTCTATAAATAATCTTCTAGTACAAAGAACAAAATCTCTATTATCCTCCTTTTATATCTACAGAGAATGTGTTTGGACTGAGAAGAATCTGTTTTGACTGAAAGACAACAAAAAATGTGGCAGAAACACCTCCTATGAGGAATAGGAACTGAACTAGCTTTTAATGCAGATCAAACTGCAAGTCAACTTGAGCAACCCCAAATTAAGCAAACCTCAAATCCGAATCTTTTGCAAAACTGGACCTTATCTTTATAACAAGGGACAACAGAATGGCCACATCTAATGCTCCTGGCTTTCAAAACTTGTATCCTGTCAGGCAGGTCTGAGTATTGTATTGGATGCATTAGCGGAATAGTTCTGGTTCAGAACAACGAAACATCTTTGATTAATAGAATTCACTCTTGTGCTGAAGACTGACATTGGACCTGTTCTCCACTTAATTCTCATCTAAGCCCTCAGGCTTAAGCAAAACCTATTATTTGTCTTGTGTGGACTTTCTGCAGAGGGGTAAATTTCATTCTGTGTGAGATTTGTCTGTGCAACACAACCCAAAAAGTAAAGGGGAATGAGAAATATCTCCCTCCATTCCCACAACATGTCCCTGATTTCTTCTTGAAATGTCTCTGATAAATGCTTTCAAATTCTGGCATGTACACACTCTTTGGAGGAGACGCTCATTCAAAGAAAACTCCAGAGCTGATTTTGGTTTTCAGAGGACGGAGGTCCATGCAACTAACCTTTAAAAATTATGAAGTTACTATTTCTCTAATGAACGCATCTGAAGAACAAGAGGCATCTTTTTTTTTTTCAGTGTGACAGAATGAAACTTCAATCCTGGGGAACATTTGCATGTAATTACATAGCTCATCTAGCTTTTCCTGATCAAGTGATACAGCATGCAAGCCAAGCACCAATGTACAATAAAACAGACTAAATCCTTATTGCCAAGATTAACTTTAACTGCACTTTGGGTTTCTCAGTGAAAATGCACTTTCAAGTCAGTTGACAACTAAGTATTATTGCCCCACTAAAAAGTGTTGCAAGGGCTAAGCACTCTAAACTCCAGCTATTGCAATAATTTATTCCTTTTGCTGATCTAAAGATTCAGAAGTCCTCATCTTTTCATCATAACTGACTTAACAAAAATCTCTGGCAACAAATTGATTTTTTTCAACCTGCCAAGTTGCTGTAGTAGATTTAAAATGAAGAAATCTTTAATTAATTCTTAACACTCATTCCCAATAAAATAGTCAAACAGCAGCTTCTGCTAGCATTCAGAATGCAGCTGTTTAATAAAATAGCAACAGCAGTTCCAGTTTATAGATGGATTATTTTTTCGTTACACAATAGAATATACCCATGGTTAAATAAGTAGCATGGTTAACCCCACAACTGACTTTACCCTGGTTTATTTTGTCTGGATTATGATGCTCAAGCCTTCACATAAATAGAGCTCTCACTGAAGACACGTGAGGGCAAAGCTTAAGAGATACTGAAGAAATACATCCAATGTGATGTCACCACTTCATCAGCCATAAATCAGCTTGTGAGGGAAACTTGCACAGAGTAGCAAGGCCAGCTTAGTTTTCATCACTCATTTACATAGGACACCCTTCAGAAGATCCCACCTGGGAATGCACTATCAGCTATGACATGTGGATCTGTTCCCATTGCACAGCGTTTCAGGAAGGAAATCTACTGTTACCTGCAGAAATGTCATTTGAAATGCTGTCAGACCAGACATACAACACGTCAGTGAATATTGTCCGATTCTCAGATATTGTACTGGTTTTTGACATGGCTCACCCACATAATAAGAAAGTTCACATTTTCCTGCTGTTCAAGTGCTCGATGCTGTCAGCAATCCTGCTAGCGTCAACCCTGTTTCTCTCCATAGAGCCTTTCCCAATTGTAAAGCACATTTTTGTTTTCTTCCACCATAAGCTTTTTTGTTCACTGTTGGCCAAATAATGTTGATAATAATCCCTTCTAGGGAA